>NW_007789255.1:0-2185 GCF_000696425.1 Galeopterus variegatus
CAAAGGGTAAACTCCTGCTGGATTAGCTGTGATCAAGGAGTCTGAGTCATTTAGTACCAAGGTTGTCCTTCCTAGGGCTATCAGGGAAATTTGAGCTGAGCTAAAAAACTGATCTAGTTTCCGCTAGGGTCTGTAGCTAAAAGATGATCACAGATGCCAAATTAGCCAGGGCCACCATTAACTCTGCTCCAAGGGGACCAGAACCTTAACCCACTCCATCTGTGCACCAGTTAAGTTATAAATATAGTTTGTTCCCAGAATATTGACTGATTGAAGTTTACCAATTATAGTGACTGAGGAAAACTGTTTCCTGAAAAGACTCTATCCAATAATTTTTTTTTATTTTGACATGTTTCAGTGTAGAGATAGAGTGCTACTTATATTAGTTAAGCATTTAGCCTTAATTTTGGCTACCAGACTTACTTTACCAATAGTGCTAATTTGCTCAATATACTCTAGGAAAAACAACAAAATGCTAAATAATCAGAAATCAACAATTTGCTCAATATACTCTATGAAAAACAACAAAATGCTAAATAATCAGAAATCAAGGACTATCATCATTTTTCACATTCTGATTCTTTCAAATACGAATTTTCTGATTCTTTCTGATACAAAATTTTCTTAAGAATTAATATAGCTCTTTCTATTTTTCTTCCCCTTTCTCTTTCATTCTTTTCTCTTTGCTTCTCTCCCTTTCCTGAGCAATTCATTGGAAACAAGCAAGGAAGGCATCCACATGGTAGAGAAGGAAGTGACAGCAGCCTGGCATGGGATACTGGAACCCAAGAGGGATGGCTGTGTGCAAGAAAGAGGTCAGAGCCAAGAAGAGGAAGGAAGGTGGATATCTGTTCAGGTGGCATCCTAGGTGGGGTCAGAGCCCAAGCAGCGTGAGGAGGGTGTCAACTCAAAGGGCAGTAGTAAAAGAGGCCTGGTGTCAGAGTGTGAATGAGGTGAGAAGAATATTCACTCAGGTGTAGAGGTGCTGTTGGGATCTGGCACAGGGTGTCAGAGCCCAGGTAGAGTAAGGGGGCATCTGGGTGCAAGGGGAACTGGATGAAGCTGTGGCAATAGCAGTCTGGATAATTACTTGAATATGTAACTAAAATAAGAAATGGATTAATACACTAAGTAACTATATTGAGGATAATGAGGACAAAGTTTCTCACCATCAGAGAAAGGAGAAATCTAAACAAACACTTTAGTTTTGGATTTGAATTGCAAATATTGAACACACACAAATATATACAATAAATAGTTTATATGTATGCATATAAGATTTGTTGGGTGTATATAGACATTTATATATATACGAGATTGGTTGTCATATTTTATTGAGATTGCTTGATAATATGTGGATAGATAGAGTGATTATATGTGGTTAGAGATAAAAATGAGATGGTGCATTGTATATTTTACACCGTACATTATGAATTATTACATATTGCGTATAAAATATATAATAAACACATAAGATAGTTTGGCATACCTCCCAACCAACCTGTGATGGTTAATTTTATGTGTTACCTTGGCTGGGCCCTTTTTGACTGCTTCTGTGATAGTGTTTTTGGATGAGATTTACATTTGAATTGGTTGACCCAAGTTAAGAATCACTTACTCTGAAAAGCTAATTAAGCTTTTCCTTCTGAGTCAAGAACTGACTAACTCAACAACTCTTTCACCTGCAGGACTGTTACTTTTTGACAGCCATTTAACTCCGATATCTTTCATTCATATTCACTGTATATTGTTCTTTTTTGTTTGTTTGTTTTTTGTTTTTTCAGAATAATAGTACTTGAAAAGTTAGAGGAAATAGTACAATTAATTGATCAGACTCTGGCTTGAAAATCAGACTCATATTTGTGGTCAAGGTAGAAGCAATAATTGACTAAGCCCAGCCCTCAGGTAGTCCAAGCTGCTGTCAAAACTTTCCCCATCTGAATTTTTCTCAAGACTTCACCACATGATTGCAACATGGTAAATTCATGCCAATCATCTCTGGGACCCTGTCTGTAGTTATTCTTAGTTGGTTGCCTTTTGCTTCTGTTTCAGGTTAAAAATCTTGGTTCTCCTCTGCCATTTGCTCCCTCTTCTGTCCGCAAATATGGTAATTATGAATTTTTCCTCTTAATTAGTAACATCTAGAACAGATTATGACAGAATTCATTTAATAATGAGGAAATTG
>NW_007789256.1:0-2184 GCF_000696425.1 Galeopterus variegatus
TGCCCAGAAAGTCTGGTCTCGTGGGGAGAGGGAGAGGCTGTTGTGGTCTTTGCAAGAGTTGTGAAGGTCTCCATGAAGGCAGTGGGGAGAGAAAGGCAGAGATGGGATGGAGAGAGATTTAGGAAAGGTAAGCAACAGGAGCTGTTGATAGAAGCAATCACTGGAGTCGGCAGCTAGGTGGCCGCTGGAGAGCCCAGGGACAGGAGGTTCAGGGCCGTGGGTCGGAGTGGTTCAGTCCAGATGATGGCAAGCCGATGAGTGAGTGGTGGATGAGGAGGTGGACAGAGAGTGGGTGCCTCCTTCGGGGAGGTTTGCTGCAAGTGGGAGGGAAAAAGGGAGGAAGGCGACTGGTGTGTGTGAGAGGGAGCATTTCTTTTTAAATTAAGAAAGAGTTGGATGTGGTTAGAGAGGTCGGAGAAGGCGTGGTTGAAGACAGGAGAGAACAGGATCCTTGATGGTGCAACATCTCCGAGAAGGCAGGAGAGTGGATTCCAAAGGATGCTGTGCATGGATCCCTGGATATGAGGCTGTACTTTCATTCATTCATTCATTCCTCCATCCTTTCTTTTCAACAAATATAGAGAGCCTACTATGTGTCCAGCCCTATATCAGCAGCTAGGAATCCATTGACAAGCAAGGCAAAAATACTTTCATTCTGGTCAGGATTATAATTGAGGGGAGAAACAGACATCAGTTGTCAGTTAACATCAATTTGTGTCCATGTTATTTACAAACCGAGGCAAGTACTCTGAAGGAAAAGGAAGTCTTCTGTAAGAGGTTACAGATCAGAAACCTAACCTGGTTTTGAAGGTGGTGTCAGGAGAGACACTCACACAGGCAGTTCACATAAGCTGAGATCTGGAGGAGGAGCAGGGAAGCACGCAGGTGGAACAGCATGTGCAAAGAAAGGTCCTGTGGTGGGTGAGAGTAGGCATGTTCAAGGGGATGAGGGAAACTCACACAGGGTGTGTAGCTGGAAGAAAGGTGCCTGGTGATGCCACAGAGACTACCGGGGCAGACCACACAGGGCCTCTTGGTACTTTGTCCTAAGGGGAACGAAAAGTGTAGCTCTTCTGCACAATGGGATCACAAGGAGCAACCAGCAGAAAGCAGAGGCAAAGCCGAGCCTTCCCAGGACCTTGCAGTTGGATTGAGACCTGTGGTCAGTTGATGAAAGAGTTTCCTGAATCACCCCATCACTGGGAATTCTTGGATCAATAGTACCCAGAGCCTGTAGAGGATGGTTCCAGGCTTTAGAGAAGTCAGGCATTTGTACAGGGCTATGGGTCCTAGTCAATTTGCCATCCTCTGTGAACTGCTGGGCTCAGAGGGAGAAATCGGCCTCAGTCCAAGCCAGCGCACTTCAGTGTTTGCCGTTCATGGTGGGCTGGGGCTCTCGACTAACAGCTGCACAGTGTGCCAGAAACTTGCCAAGTGAAAATTAAGTCTGTGTCGTCATATCCCATCCCAGGTTAATTAACTTGCTAGACTTGAGTCACATTTAAAAATATGCATAACAATCTTTTTTCAAAGAGCCATACAAGAAAAACCCAGGAGAGAAGCTTACAGTCTCTGCTTTGCCAATTTCTCGTGCATTCTCCACCTCCCAGCAACTTTCAGACCCACCCCATTGGTCTGAAGCAACAGAAAGATCACTCACTGCTTCTGCTGGATGCAGGATTTAAATTATTTTCCAGTCCCAAGTTCAATGTTGTGGCACGTTTATTTCCTTCCTGAAAAATTTTGTTTGTTATGTGGTATTCCCTGTAACACGTCTATGCAAAAGTCTCAGAACAGAACTTACAGAAATACAATGTAAGTATTGCCAGATTTAGTCAAACACCAAATAATAAGAGTTCGTTTTGTGCTACTATAGCAGAATACCTGAGACTGTGTAATTTATAAAGAACAGAACTTTATTTCTCCCAGTTCTGGAGGCTGGGAAGTCTAGGGGCAAGGCACCAGCATCTGGCAAGGGCCTTCTTGCTGTGTCCTCATGTGGTGTAGGTGGAAGGACAAAGAGGGGAGGAACCCTGTGTCCTCATATGGCAGAGGAGCGGAAGAGAGCAAGCCCGCTCCCGCAAGCCCTTTCCATCGCAGCATTGACACCTCCCAATAGGCCCCCCTCCCAGTGCCGCTGCATCTGGGATTAAGTTTCCAACACATGAACTTTGAGGGACACAG
>NW_007789257.1:0-2184 GCF_000696425.1 Galeopterus variegatus
CTCCTTAGATGTTTCACATTTGAAGACCTCCTTTCAGTTACTCAGCTTGCAGCTGACCTAGGTTTCACTTTAAATCCTGGGCTCATTCCCCCACAGACCCAGCACACCCTTCTCTGCTTCAGCATGGACAGCTCAACTTCATATTGGCTGAAGCACGACATCATCTGGAAGGTAAGTCAGCTGCCAGTACTCATCAGTGAGAGGCAATCCCAAGATTGGTAATTATGCAAGTTTGATTACCAGCTAGTTCGGAATTTCAAGCAATTGCTTTTTGAGAGGAATTGAAAGTTAACTGTACTAAGTTTGTAGCTAAGGCTCCATTCTTCAAAAGAACTGAGAACATGCTTGGACCCTCACCTCATTTGCCCTCATCTCGTCTCTAGAAATAAGCTAGGATCAGGAATCCTTCCCCTATTTCACAGCTGGAAAAACAGGGCCCAAGAAGCAAGAGAGGCACATTCACTGTCCTGTAGGGACCAAGGCAAAACGAGGACAAGAGCCAAGTTCCCCTTCCTCCAAGTCAGGCAGATCCCACTAGCATCTTTCTATACCAACTCCCTGGGCAGCCCAAACCCTCCACAACATCTCTGGTCTTTGCCCTCACCTTGTCGATGAAGGAGGCAAACTTGTTGTTGAGGGTCTTGATCTGCTCCCTCTCCTGGGCCTTTACTTGCCCAATCTGGGGGTCAATCTCCACATTGAGGGGCTGCAGGAGGCTCTGGTTGACAGTCACTTCCTGGATTCCCCCGGGGTAGCCACCAGGGCCAAAACCACCAGGCCCACCAAAGCCACCAGCTTCTCCAAAGCCACCAGCCCCTCCAAAGACACCAGCTCCCCCAAAGCCACCTCCCATTCCTCTGCTACCACCAAAGCCACCTCCATAGCCACCACCAAAGCTGCCTCCATAGCTGCTCACAAAGCCACTGCCACAGCTGCTACGCCCTCCACCAAAGCCACCAGACCGGGATCCTCCAGCTGCCACACTGATGGAGATGCTCTTGTTGCCACCCAGGTTGTAGAGGCTGCGACTGCCAAAGCCACCTGCCCCACTCCGGAACCCACAGGCCCCTCCACTGGCTCCCCCAGAGCGGGCCACACAGCTCATCCTGCTGCTGCCAGAGACCACAGCAGAGCGGCCGGAGAAGCCCTGGCTCCTGCCACTGAAGGATTTCTTGCAGACTTGTCTGTTCATGGTGAGAGAGCTTGGAGGTGGGCTAACGATCACTTAGCAGGAGCTGAGAAGGATGAAGACAGAAGATGGGGATGACAGAGGAGACTGGCCTTTATATACCAAGGAATTTGGCTTGGCAGGAGGTGAGGCAAGCAATTAACTGACAGTCATCTTGGGTTTGGTTTGCCTCACAGGCGACAAGTTACTTCTTGGTTCTCAACACACCTCAAAGATAATCCTCTGGACCAAAATGGCTTTGCTTTCTTAGCTTAATCACCCAAACTTGCCTCAGCTGACAAAAGACTGCAGCTCTCATCCCTCCCTTTGTGTGATTTCCTCAAGGGTCCTAGGAGCCCAAGCAGCACCCGATCCAACAAGATGAATTGGCTTTAGACACCAGGGGATTAGGAACCACTGAGCTCCTTGACACAGGGGTGAGGACTGGCCACCCTCTTCCATGTGGGCTGGGTCCCTCCTTGCAGTCCCAGAGTGTTCACAGGCTCTGGCAGTGACTGAGCCTGTTTCTTCCATTTTGGGGCATTGTCTTCTGTTGCATGTCACCAACTTTTCAGAGAGGGCCTGGATTCAGGACAGAGGTAAAAGGCACACTGACCCCACAGAGTCCACTCTGCTACCACCTCAGCCAAAGGCACCCATCTAAGCAGGCCTGGAGTTTGAGCTGAGAAGTGCTTCTCATGGGAAAGAAACTGAAGTAGAACTAACATGTCTGGCCCCTGGAAAAAAGGGAGGCTCATAATATGGAGCAAGCAGGGCCGGCCCGGTAGCGCACTGCTATAGTGCGCCGCTTGGGAGTGTGGTGGCGCTCCCGCCGAGGGTTCGGATCCCACATACAGACCGGTTCCCGCTCACTGGCTGAGCGAGGCGCGGGGGCAACACTGAGGGTTGCGATCCCATTGCCGGACACGGAAAAAGACAAAAAGGAAAAAAAAATAATAATAATAATAATAATAATATGGAGCAAGCAAGTGTGAGGCTTGGGAAGAGGAGAATAT
>NW_007789258.1:0-2184 GCF_000696425.1 Galeopterus variegatus
CTTTGGTGGTACTCCCAGAAAAGCCTTTGCTTTTCTGATAAAAAGGGGACTCATGAGTGGGCACAGCTTTCTTTGCCCATTTGCTCTTTGCCAATTTCTTCCTGCCTGGTACATGAATGTGATGCCTCGAAGTGTAGCAGCCAGCTTGCAGCCATGAAGCAGTAAGAACGAGGAGAAGCCCAAGAGTTTTGGGATGATGAAGCAAAGGACAGAAGCAGCCTGGGGCCCTGATGGTAGATTTTTGTGTTGTGCAAGAAAAATAACACCAATTTGTTTGCACCTCTCTAATTAAATTTTCTGCTGCTTGCAGTTGAATAAACTCTTAACTATGTAGTAAAAAGAATTAAGAGTAAGCTCTGAAAGGATAGAATCACTTATACATATTCTAAACTAGAAGAGTGACTTCAAGAGAGAAGGAAACATAAAAGGTTTAGATGAATTCAGCAGAAGACAGGAAAGAGGAAAGAAGATACAAAGAAAATAAATGGCAAGCCAAAAACATTCTGCAATAGAAGTAAATCCAAATATATCAATATTTGCAGTAAGTGTAACCCATGAATAGGTACAGACTATTATTCTGGGCAAAAAACCAAAAATGAAACAAAATTTTTAAAAATAAACAAAAAAAATCAGCTATTTGCCAATAACCAGAGAGGATGCACAGAGAGGGTTGGAAAAGCAGATGCCTTGCAAATTTAACCAAAAGAAAAACTGATGAAAAAATAAATATTAATATCAGACAAACTGTAATCTTAGAGAAAAAACATTAATATAAATAATATACATAGATAACATAGATTAAAATATAAATAATAATATACATAGATAATATAAATAGAAAAATCTATGAGGATGATAGAATAATCATGAACTAATTTATACTTAACAGCACAGTTTCAAAACATATAAAGCAAAAACTGACAAAATATTAAGGAGAAAATGACAAATCTATAACAGGGAGAAATACTACCGGAAGCTGAAAAACCAGGCAAAATATTTGAGCAATAAAATTAACAGATTAACAAAATTAACAAAATCGGTTGATGAGAAATTTGAATAGCATCTTACATTTAATAAATACAGAATTCCAATAGTTTTCAATCATACACTGAACATTTATAAAAACTGACCACGTGACCAGTCAAAAAGGAAGTCTCAACAAATTCAAACCAATTGCTATCATACAGACCACATCCTCTAACCATAATGCAGGTAGTTAAATTAGAAATTGATAATAGCAAATGTTCTTAAGAAGTATTTGTTCAAAAAATTTAAGATGCAATCCTAAATAAATCAGAGTTTAGAGAGGAAATAACATTTTACAGTCTTACATATATTTTTTACTATTTTTAATTGACAAATTATTGTATATACTGATAGGGTACAATGTGATGTTTTGATGTGTGTGTAAAATGTGGAATGACTAAATCAAGCTAATTAACGTATCCATCACCTCACTTATTTCTTTGTGGTGAGACATTTGAAATTTACTTTTAGCAAGCCTGAAATACATATTATTATTAACTATAGTCACCATTCTGTGCAGATCTCAAGAACTTATTCCTCCTAACTGAAACTGTACCTTAATTGTCTCCTCATTCCCCCCTTTACCTTTATTATACGTATTTTCTAAAACACATTAAGAAACTAAAATAAATTCAATTTATAATAAACTAAAGAAAGAGGGGCAGACAGAAAGACAAACAGAGGGGGAGGAGAAAGTGAGAGGGAAAAAGGAAGAAAGTAAAAATTAAATAGAAAATGGAAAATGCAGCAAATATTAATAAAACCAAATTCTGTTTCACTAGAAAAACTAAGCAGGTAAACCTCTAATACAAATAAATAATACTGGATAATTAAGGAGGATATAACCTTAAATACAGCATTTTTTAAAAATCAAAAGAGAAAACTATAACTCAATTCTATGTCAATATATTTGAAAGCATGGATGAAACAACTACTTGTCCAGAAAAATATTAACTACTAACACAGACTCAAAAGGAATATTAAAATGTATACAAATTAGTAAGTGTTAAAGAAACTGAACCAATAATCAAAAGCCTATATACCCATCTGCCACCCCAAACATGCAGGCCCAGGCAGTTTCGCAGGAGTTTTACCAAGTCTTTTAAAAAAATAATTTTTAAATTATTATAGAATATTTAAAAATGGGTGATCTACCTC
>NW_007789259.1:0-2184 GCF_000696425.1 Galeopterus variegatus
CAATTATGATCCAACAATCCCTTTTGGGTATATATCCAAAGAAATGAACTCACCACCTTGTTAAGATATCTGTACTCCCATGTTCACTGAAGTATTATTCGCCATAGCCAAAACATAGAAAGAAGCATTACTATTATTATAAATGTACATTATTAGATAGATGTATAAGGAAATTGTGATATTTATGTGTATGTGTATATACACTTGTTTATATACAAGAATACTTCAATGGAAAAATGGAATTAAAAGATAATACAAATCCCTCTACGAACTTTTTGAAGTACCTTCATATTTACACAATGGATATTATTCAGACTTTAAAAAGAAGGATATCCTGTCATTTGTAACAACATGGATGAACCAGGAAGACATTATGCTAAGTGAAATGAGCCAGGCACAGAAAGACAAGTACTACATAACTCACTTATATGTGGAATCTAAAAAAGTCAAACTCATAGAAGCAGAGAGTAAAATGGTGTTTTCCAGGGGCCAAGAAGTGGGAGAAATGGGGAGATGTTGGTTAAAGAACCCAAAGTTTTGGTCATATAGGATGAATAAGTTCAGGTGACCTAATGTACAGCATGGTGACTATAGTTAATAATACTGTATTCAATACTTGAAATTTGCTAAGAGAGGAGACCTTAAATGTTCTCATCATACACTTCCACACATACACACACACACATAGAGAAATGTAATTCTGTAAAGTGAAGGATATGTTAATTAGCTTGATAGTGGTAATCATTTCATAATGCATATGGATATCAAAACATCACATTGTACACCTTAAATATATACAATTTTTATTTAATTATATCTCAATAAAGCTGGACCTGGGTAAGATAAGAACAATTTTCCCGCCAAGTGTTTGGGAGAGAAAATAGGTACCCTCTTTAACTTAAAGGGGGAAAAAAAGTAAGAAAGGAGTTAGGATGTGAGACTATGAAATGCCACATGTTTGCTGGGTTGACTCCTGAGGTCCTGACCATTTGAGATCCAACCCTTTTACTAATATATATCTCCATTATTGGGATTTTATTGTTTTAAGGGTTTTTTTTTTTTACATTTAAATTACAAAATATGTAGAGTAGGTACACAAAAGTGGGTAACTGGTCCAACTCTTTTACTAATATATATCTCCATTATTGGGATTTTATTGTTTTAAGGGTTTTTTTTTTTTACATTTAAATTACAAAATATGTAGAGTAGGTACACAAAAGTGGGTAACTGATGGGTTTAGTTTCAGACCTTTTTATTTTTCTTTTTACAGTCTCTTCAAATAAATAGAGTACATCTTCTTATATTCAGGAGTTTTATTTTGTTCTTTTTTATCATAGAGTTTGCCAGAACTTTTTTGCATCCAACATTCCTATATGCAGTGTCCAACAAATGTATACATGCTAATAAAAAAGAAAAAGAAAATGTTTACAATTTACAAGGCAACTAAAAACCTGCTTGCTCAGAATGAAAAATAACTCTGGAAATTAAGTTAAACTACTCAACAATGCAATATTTTGTGATATTTTAAGGCTGTTTGCTGGGAAAAGCTGGTTTAATTAGGGAATGATAAGGACATATCAATGACTTGAGGAAAAAAGAAGAGAAAAGATTTTCCATGTTCAGAAGAAAGGAGCTGTGTACATGGAGGAGTAACACTGAGCAAATGAAGATGAAGATGTACACATGTGTGAGGTCTTTTGCAGTGTAATTCAGTAGATCGAAGAAATAAAATACAGGAAAAGGAGAGTGGAGAGAAGTAGACATATCAGAATATTAGCAAGCAGAAAAAGCTGCTACTTTAACCACTAGGAGTCACAATACACTTAGAACTATTATTTGGTGGAGGAGAAAGAAGCAAGGGTGAGAAATTAATCCTTCATAGGAAGAACAGGATGACCATTATCTAAAAAACTTTCCCAAATTAGATGTACATCAATCAGGTATTTGTGAGGTCGTATATTTATAATGATGTTGACATTGTTTCCCAAACACGATTAATGATCAAGAGTTTCTTAAAAAACGAGGAAGGGGAGAAAAATATTACCTAACCGATCAAGACCTTTACATTCTAGAATACTCAAAACATGCTATTAAGTGTCCCCATGTGACACATTAAAACCTGTTGCCTATTTTTTCTATCTTCTTACCTCATATAGATGGGAAATAAAAAAGATTTCAGGATGA
>NW_007789260.1:0-2184 GCF_000696425.1 Galeopterus variegatus
TGCATAGACCAAGAAATTTGGGAATAAAACTTAAAATGTACCTGAATGCCCAGGGTAAGACCTTTGTGTCCCAGCTAGAGGACAAGGACTTGGCAGGCTGGCCTTTGCATGGGTCACTTTCACTTTGCTTTGTCAATCAGCACCTTCGAGGAGTCATCACAGTTATTCTCTCTCTCCCTTCTTGACCTTTTTACCTCACTTCTGCATATGCTTTACATTAGCAAAGAATCTAACCTCATGGCTGCCCTTGGGAAATATCCCTCTAGATTTATGCATTTGTTGATAGAGTAAGTGAACTGGAAATTTAATCTAATATGTATTTAAATAGGAACAATATTAATGTGGAGCTTTATTTCTGTATAGCCCAGGAATTATATCCTAGCCAAGCTGATTTACGTTGAGATCTGGAAATTTAATCTAATATGTATTTAAATAGGAACAATAATAATGGGGAGCTTTATTTCTGTATAGCCCAGGAATTATATCCTAGCCAAGCTGATTTACGTTGAGATCTCAGCTACTGCACATAAAGAAAAAAGTGAGTATTAGGTTAAACAGAATAAGCACGAAATTCATATTTCTGCTTATGTGCTGCTTAATTCTAATCTACTAATCACTCATTGCAATTATGTGGTAGAATTATATGATATGCATTGAACTGTCCATATCTATTTTCATTTGCCTCCAAGAGGCTGCCTGACACATACTGAGAAAGTATTTCTGACAGCAAATAGATTTCCTTTCTCAGCAAAGGGCATTATGTAATTTAAATTCATTATCAAAGAATCAAGATCACATTAAATATATAGAAAATGATCTTCCTATTTAGGAGCAGCTAGATTACCACCATTAAAATATGTTATATCTCTACCATGTAACAGTTTCCTAACTATGGAGTGTAGAAGCATATTAATATTTTTACCAAAGCACACCCTTGTGTTTATTACATTATAATATTGGTCCCAATTTTTGTTCAAATAATTTAGCATTAAAATCACTAAATAAGACCCATGGTCTATGGTTTCCTCTTTCCACTACATGGCACCAGCCCTCAGCACCCCCTCTTTCTATCCCCCTTTTCTGTGTGAGTACCAAACCCTAGAGACCACTTCATACTCTGACATTAAAATAGTTGATTTTACTAGGCTATCAGAGTTCCATTTATAACCTAGCCCTTAGATTCTAAATTCTGTGGTGGAAAGAGACCTATGAAATTTACCTCCTCCCGTATTCATCAGATAAGAAAACTGAAATTAAAGGTAACAAATGAGTCACCCATATGCAGAAATACAGCAGCTTTGAATGCTTGCTATAAACTCTTCCTCCAAGCTTTTCTTTATGGACATTCCTTTTGCTAAGCAGATAATCAGTGCAGACCTCTCCCTTAAGAGCTGCCTACCTTCGGGAGACCCCTGGGACCTGAGAGAGCTGTGGCCAGTGGACCAGCAGTGGCTGTCAGCAGCTGGGCTCAGGGCTGACCTTCTCCATGATGCCCCTGTTGACTGCCACCTTGAACAGTTCGCGTGCCTCACTCTGTTGGCCAGCACATCACCATCCCCAGAGACACTTCCCTGGGAAGCTCATAGGAGTGTCCTGCTCACAACTGCAGAACCACATGCATCTCTTGAAAATCAAGTCTCCTTGAAGGAGCTCATTCAAAACTCCGAACAGCTGAACGAGTGGCAAAGGCCTGAACAACAGACTCTCATCACATTCCTTCTTTCTGGAGGCACTCACTGAGCAATTAACCATGTGCTAGGTACTAGACTGGGCTCTGGGGACACAGCGCTGATGTGGTGGACACAGTCCCTGCCCTCAAATTTGGGGGGGTGGGAAGGGAGCAGCTCACAAACTAGTGAGCAGATAACAATGTAATTGCAGATGTGGTAGGGTTTCTGAAGAAAATGGATGAAGAAACAAGGAATAACAGAAAAAGCTCTATTACATCGGCCTTAGCACTAAGGAGGTCAAATTTGAGCTGACATCTAAAGGGTTAAGTCAGCCATGTGAAAAGTTGAGGGAAAAGTCTCTAGGTTTAGAAACAGAAAATACAAGTGTTGAATATGCCTATTGCACTGTAGCCAATCCTACCCCAGGTGATTAAAACAATGCCAACACATTTTGAGACCCAAACTTACCCTAAAACATATTCTTAGATGATCTAGATAGACCTTCTATGGCCCT
>NW_007789261.1:0-2184 GCF_000696425.1 Galeopterus variegatus
CTGAGGGTTGCGATCCGTTGCTGGACACGGAAAAAGACAAAAAAAAAAAAAAAATAGTGCTTTAATTTTTTTTTATTATTGGATATATAATTATTTTTAAGTTTTCTTAATATTTTAAATAATCCAACAGGAGATAATACAGAAAAACTTGAACAAAAGGTCATGATATATTGCACTTATCTAATCAAGACAAATAAAGAATGAATAAAAGGTAAACATCCTAGGTAGACTGTAAATGTAATCTATAAATAGACTTTAAAAAAAACATGAATTAAAGAAAAAGCTAAAGGGAACAAAATGTTACAATAGAGATAGTTTGGGACCATTAACTGTTTGAGTGACAACAACAGAAGCAATAAAACAGAGAAAAAGATTTACTCACACTGTCTATGAATGTTGAAAAAAATATTGAAAAGATATTTGATGACACAGAAAAGTAATACTTAACATTCGTGATGAGGTATCTGATTATTAATTATAATATATATTTTAAAATATATGAATTTTGATCATGTAAACTTATATATTTAAACAATTGATAACATTCTTAATGTCTGCATTCATTTTATGAGAGTAACGTGATGAGGTATCTGATTATTAATTATAATATATATTTTAAAATATATGAATTTTGATCATGCAAACTTATATATTTAAACAATTGATAACATTCTTAATGTCTGCATTCATTTTATGAGAGTAAAATCCCATTGTGACTCCATAGACAGGGCCTGACCCTTCCAGAGGGTCAGGTTTCCAGGGCATGAGCTTGTGATCAATGCTCCAGTAAACTCCAATAAGGGAATGATTACTAAGAACGCTGGCTGGAATGTGCATTTTGGCAGAATTTATTACAGATAACACTGTATTTCTGGTAGAATTACAAGGGATGAAAGCTCCATTAACCTGTTAAACGCAGAGGGTATAAAAATGCTAATAGGTAGAAAATCATGGAGACTAGGAGGAAAGATTTTGCTGCAGTGCTGTGTTCTAAGTGGACAAGAGAGATTTAGATAGCTGTTCATACATGGAGCTAGGTCTTAATCTCCTTGTCATAGAAGAGGAGAGACTTTTTGGAAATGGACACCTGCTCCATCTCCTCCCTCCTCAGGAAACCCTCTGGCAACAGCACAAGTTGTGAGATTCCAGTGTGGGAGTGTAGATGTAGACCTTGGCTACACTTTCCAGCACATACTGCTCTCTGTAGAAGTCTATGCAGTTGTATGGTTGTCCTTGGGTGGCCGTCTGTGGCCATTCTGCAGCTTGTCAGCACTCACAGGGTGCCTCAGATGTTTTTCTAGAGAACTGGTGGTTTTCATTCCCGTTCGTGTACTTTTGGAGGTAAGTGTGGAGAGCTGTCTGATAGAGACAAGAGCTGCCCCTAAGCACGTGTGCAATAGATATCAGCCTGTGTGGTGGGATTTGAGGGGAGACAAGTACTCACAAGCATCTACTCCTGCTTAAAGTTTGCTGTGAAGATCAAAAAGCAATAAATGTGGTCTCTAAGTTTGCTGATGTGAAAAGGTAAATCATGCTGGCCGATTTCAGGGCAGCTGGGAATGTTCACTGATCCAAAATATTTCCTTTTTCTTCCTGTCCTTGTTCATGAAATTCCACCAATTATTTTTTTTCTTGGGAGTAAGGCTTTACTCTTTCTAGGAAGAACCTTTGGAAATCTATTTATTGCAGTGAGGGGGAATGTTTTTATATTAGTCGGTATTTTTCTTCACAAAAGAGAGGAACTGGAAGGAAAGACAATTTGAGAAGGTGAGGGTGGAAGAAGAGATGTGTTCGTTTGTCCATCTGTTTTTAATCATTTCTTTAGTCATTCCTTCAACAATAAAAACTGAATTAAAAAAAAACCTTTAAACTGTCAATTAACAGTTAATTTACAGAATGATAGCATTTAACAGAATGCTAGTTTCTGTGAGGGAAAAACAGAAATTAATGCTGTTGCTGACTTTGAGTTCTTACCACATAGAAGTATTAATAAAAGTATTTGAATAATTGTAATTCAAGGAAAAATCTAATTATTGACATAACTCAATGGTTGCCCCAAATAGGTCTAATCCCAAGTTGTTTGCTAAGTATCACCAAGGATGCTTTTTATATAATTTAATTATAATAGTTACAATGCCTGTTATGTGGCAGCCACTATCCTCTAAGTGTTCTACTTAAATTAGC
>NW_007789262.1:0-2184 GCF_000696425.1 Galeopterus variegatus
GCCACCTTAATAAATTTACCATCTTAAAATTTAAATTCAGAAAAAGCTGCGTCTCCTACAGGCAAATATCTGAGGAAATGTATTCTGATCATTACATGGCATGATTTATTTTGCTCCTGTTACTTCCAAGTCTACTGTCATCTGCAGCTAATACCAGCTCTAGGAACCCACTGTTTTGAGTGGCCTTGTGCATTCGTTATCATAATAATGGGTGATAAAGATGACAAGAATAGTGAAACACATGCTAGCAAGTGTGGTGGAGTTACCAAATGCTAAAGTTCAGTGTAATCTAATGGTGAATTTGCTTTGTCTCCTGAGAAAAAAAAAATTACTTCTGGCCTCCTTTCTTCCATTAAAACAATTGTTTTTTGTTTTTTGTTTTTTGTTTTTTTTTGTCTTTTGTCTTTTTCCGTGTCCGGCAATGGATCGCAACCCTCAGTGTTGCCCCCGTACCGGACTGAGGACTGGCAACGGGACCGCAACCCTCGGTGTTGCTCCCGCGCCTCGCTCAGCCAGTGAGCAGGAACCGGTCTGTATGTGGGATCCGAACCCTCGGGCGGGAGCACCGCCGCGCTTCCCAAGCGGCGCACTATCCGGTGCGCCACCGGGCCGGCCCAAAACAATTGTTTTTTAAAATGCAGTTTTTTAATAATGCAAGATTCCTAATGCATATATTAGAGCAAAACAAATATTTGTTTTTTTATTTGTTCTTATTCTCTGTTGTGTGTAATCTGCAGTGCATCTCATGTTGTGCAATGTCATAAATCTCATAGATTGTAAATTAGAAGTTTTTATAAAGAAGGCAGAATATGATCATAAAACCAGCCTTAAAATGATACTTGCCAATTTTTAAAGGCACAATAGAAAAATGTTTTATAACTGTAAAGATTTATCTGTAAATCAGTTAAAGCAAGAATAGTTATTAAGCTTAACAGTTATCTGATAAACAGGAACTGCATAAATCAGCCCACATTAGCTGGGTCGGAGCTTTGTCCTAGCTTCTGGAAGCTGACATCATCACTCCGCCTCTCTTCCACAGTATCTCATGGCCAGACCTGACCTTTATACTGGTTCTACATCTGGTAATGCCGACCACCCACCTAAAGAGAGACACTCAGAATCACTTTCTATCAAAAACATGTTAAAACTCAATGTATGTGTGTTTTGTTTTGCTTTCAAATAAAAGCAGTATTTTATATTGAATTAATCCTTTCATCAGAGGATTTCAAAGAATCTAGGCACTGTAATCATTGTTAAATTTTGTTAATAAGTTAACTGTTATTCTACGTATTTTATAAACAGATTGTCTAAGAAAAGGACTTTATGCAGAAGCCTAAATTTCTGGTGTGAAAGAGGACAACATAGAAAAGTACTTAAACATAGGACCTACCTACTGCTCACTATACATATTCTAAAACATCTCATTGACTGAATTTCTAAACGCTCACCCCAGTGTTTTGTGCCACATAGATGTGGTCTTAAGTGAAAACTAGCCAGATTCTACTAATGGGGTCAAAAAATCTAAAATTGGGAGAAACCCTTTGTCCTAACTTCTGGAAGCTGACTTCATTACCCCTTAGATCAAGGTTAAGGTTCGGTTTTGAGGGAAGGTTACGATATGGGGTGTCACTACAAATCAGTTAAGTGTGCAGATATACTCTAAATTCATAATTTATGTAATCTACCTGAAAGAACTCATTTTTTTCCTCAATGTCGAAAGTGAAGATTTTAGTTTTACGTATTTATTTATTATTGTTTGCTGAGAAGTCAAGAATAAAAATGCATTGTTTTTGTTAGGAACAGTAGATGGAAATGAGAAGTTATGGTGATATTAGAAAATAGTTCTAGGGCTGGCCAGTTAGTGTACTGGCCTGTCACCAAAAAAAAAAAAAAAAAAGTTCTAAAGCTCCAAATACCTGGCCATTTATCAGGATAGTTGTATGAAATAAGGCAAAAGAACATAAATCCTTAGGCTCAGTGTGACCATATTATTGTAATAGTTGTGATGGCTATACACTTAAATGAAGTTTCAGCTGAGTACATGACTTATTTTTATAATCTTTTACATGAGTAAGTCATTCATTAGCTTTCATATGTTGGAGAAGGTGGCCTGAAGTCTTCAGTGGCTAATGCTGACATTAACCAGCTAATACTGACAAACTGTGTTAACTGAATATTGTACCA
>NW_007789263.1:0-2183 GCF_000696425.1 Galeopterus variegatus
ACCATGCAGGAGGCCTGCCAACCACTTGACTGCACTGGCACAAAGAGAGTCCAGTGGATCCTAGAGAAAGAGGAGAGAGAGTGCAGATCTGTGACCCAGTGGCCCAACCCATGGCAGGAATTATACTGCCATACATGATAGCACACCTGGGATGGGAGGTAAATGTGCAGCCCATGTGACTGCCTTGATCCAGGAAGAGACACATGCAGAACCCCCCAAGAGTACAGAAACCCAGGCTAAATAAATACAGTAAGAAAGAAAATTCTCTATCATGACCAACCCATTCCCCAACTGGGGGAAGGAAGAACACAGGAGGAGCCTCTGCATGAAGAAAAGAGGAAAGAGAAACCCCACCAAGAGACATCCTTTCAACCTGAAGAGCCCCAGTATACTCCAATGCACACATTATGGACATAAGATACTAGCTGGGGTGCCAAAAATCCACCTAGGGACATCCACCCAAGCCAAAGAGTGCCAGGGCACCCAGGCATTTCACCCAAGAACTCAAGAGCTCACCCACATCATCAATGAACCAACACAGTGTCAGTAACCTCAAAAAGGAATCACTAAGTGCTCCAGCACCAAAGCCATGGAGGCGTTCACACACATCTGCAACACTGTGGCCAAAGTACTCATCCAGGGACTACAGTATTGCATCTACCCAGAACCAATACTAAAACATCCTACTCAATGATAAATATAAAACACATCTACTGGAGAAAGTCTCTCTCTTCAAAGTCAACTCCAGAGTAATAGAGCAAGCACTGGCTACCAGATGAGCAGACATCAACATAGAGATACTAGAAATACCAAAAACAAAGAAGCAAACAAATAAACAAACCAAAAGAAAATATGACACCACAAAAGGAATACACTAATTCTCAAGTGCCAGATGCCATACAGCAAGAAACCCTTGAAAATGACAGAAAGGGAATTCTGAGTGACAACATTAAGGAAAGTCAATGAGATACAAGAAAACTAAGTTAGACAACAAGAAATGAGAAAAACTATCCAGTATACAAAGAAGGAAATTTACAAAGATATTAGTACCCTAAAAAAGAATTTAGCAGAATTCTTGGATCCAAAGAATTCATTCAACAAAATTAGAAAAAAAAACAAACAAACACAAATGAAAGTTTAAGCAGCAAGTTATAACAAGCATAAGAAAGAATTACAATCATAAAGATAGACTTTTTGTATTAACCCAGGCAGACAACAAAAAAGAAAACCTAAGAGAGCTAGAAGACAACCTTAAATGCACAAACATCAAATCATGGGTGTTCCAGAAGCAGAGATAAAAGGAAAAAGCATTGAAAACCTATTTAACAACAACAACGACAACAACAACAACAAAAAAATAGAAAACTTCCTGGTAATAAGGAGACATGGAACTTCAGATCCAGGAGGCTCAAAGATCTCCAAACAGATTCAATCCAAAAGGATCCTCTCTGAGACCCATTATAGTCAAAGTGGCAAAGCTCAAAGACACAGAGAGAATCTTATAAACAGCAAGAGAAAAGTGTCTAGTCACCTATAAGGGAATCCACATCAGACTAACAGCAGACTTCTCAACAGAAACTCTAAAGGCAAGAAGAAAATGGGATGATATATTTAAAGTACTAAAAGAAAAAAAAAACAAACTGTCAACCAAGAAACTATATCCAGCAAAGCTATCCTTCAGAAATGAGAAAGAAATACCGTATTTCCCAAACAAACAAAAACTGCAGGAGTTGACCACCACACACCAGCCCTACAAGAAATCCTCAAGGGAGTCCTGTATCTGGAATCTGAAAAATGATAACTACAATAAATACACAAGAAAGAGCAAAACCCATGGGTGAACAAATGTGCAAATGAGATACACAAAGAAACTATATCTTACCACCTCAAAAAACCAACAAACACTAAAGACAAACAATAAAAAAGAGGGAAAGAAACAGAAGTATTGAAAACATCCAAATGAATATTGATAAAATTCCAAGAGTAAGACAATACCTCTCTGTAACTACCCTAAATGTAAATGGATTAAATTCCCCACTCAAAAGACTGAGTGGATTAATAAGCTAGATCCATCTAGGTGCTGTATTCAAGAGATTCACCTCACCTGTAAAGACACACACATTTTAATAACAAAAGGGTGGAAAAATATGCCATGCAAATGGAAACCTAAAACTAGCAGGAAT
>NW_007789264.1:0-2183 GCF_000696425.1 Galeopterus variegatus
TCCAATACCATTCTGTATTCCCTTTGCCTTAGCAGGCACCTCACCTGGTCATGGTTCTTTATCTGATGAAGTGGCCCAAACCTTCATACCTGAAGGGTCTGGGCCATTGGTAGTCCTGCTTCGATTGGCTTGTTGTAGTTTTCCATTGATCTTAATCACAGGGCATGGTACTACTAAGAGATACCCTTAGAGATCTCCTATATTCCAGACATACTCTTCCTTACCTTCATTGTAAAGCAGTACCTTTGGTAGTCAGGATCAATCACCCCAGCTAGCACAGTAACTTCCTTCTTTGCTTGTTCACTCAGAGGCATGAAGAGCCCAAAATGGCTGGTTGGTAGTCTTAATTGCCAGTTCAACAGAATCATTTTTGTGTCTCTTCCTGGTGGAAGCATTCTTACCTCTGGAAATAAGACCTTTAGGCCAGAAGAGCATATAGTTTCATGATCAGGAAGCAAAAATTTAGCTAGTGTGTCACTGGGGGTAATAATGAATAGTGCCTCCTATTTCCACCCCTGATTCTTGGCTATGGGAGAAATAGCACTATATATTTGACACTGATTCAGAGCATATACAGCTTTCTGAAGAACGTTGCCCCACACCTGCAAGGTTTTGCCACTTAGGTGAAACCGTAACTGAGTTATCAGTAGGCCATTCCACTATTATAGCAAAGAAACTGCTTTAGAAACATGGGGAACATAGTAAGACCAGAGAATTCTATGTGAATGGTGTGATTGTCACACTTTTTTGTTGTGAGTTGAGTTCTTTGTTCAGAAGCAATGCTATGTGGAATATTATAATGGTGAATAAGACATTCTGCAAGTCCATGAATGATAGCTTTGGCAGAAGCATTGCATGCAGGGAAGGTAAATTTATATCCAGAGTAAGAATCTATTCTAGTAAGAACAAAACACTGCCCCTTCCATGATGGAAGTGGTCCATCATAATCAATCTGCCACTAGGTAGCTGGCTGATCACCCCAGGGAATGGTGCCATATTAGGGATTAAGTGTTGGTCTCTGCTACTCACAGACTGGGCATTCAGTGATGGCCATAGCCAGAGAGGCCATGGTGAGTGGAAGTCCATGTTTTCTAGTCGATGCATAAACTCCATGCTTGCCACCATGGCCACTTTGATCATGAGCCCACTGGGTGGTTGGGGAAAGAGTTTACTGGTATCTACAGAACAGGTCATCCTATCCACTTGATTATTAAAATCCTCTTCTGCTGAGGTGACCTTTGGTGAATATTTACATGGGACACAAATATCTTCACATTTTTGCATATTCAGAAAGGTCAATCCATATACCTCTTTTCCAAATTTCCTTGTCACTAATTTTCCAGTCATGTTCCTTCCAAGTGCCTGATTATCCAGCCAAATCTTTCCCACAGCTCATAAATCAATTTATAATCACATGTCCGGCCATTTCTCCTTCTAAGCAAGGTGAAACCAGGTGCACTGCTCCAGTACTGCTCACTGGGAGGATTTCTCTTCACCATTGCCCTTTAGGGATGTCTCAGAACAGGGCTGTAGTGCTTCAGTTTTATACTTTCATGTGGTGCTTGCATATCATGTGAAACCATCTGTAAACCAGGCCTGAATCTTCTCTTCCTCTGTCAACTAATTGTAAGGGACTCCGCATGAGGCTATACATGCAGTCTGGGAGAGAAGACATGGTGTAGAAGGAGTGGGGACCAGGGGCCTTTGGGCCACTTCTTCATGTAACTTACTTGTGCCTTCAGGGCAACCCCAGGCCCGATCACATATATATACCACTTTCATCTGATGATGGAATGCTGCTGTGCATGCCAACTTTATGGCTTGATGGGTCAGATAACACCCAGTACATGATGGCCAGCTCAGATCATATGGTAACTTGGTGGCCCATGTTTAAGTGTTCAGTCTCTACTAAGGCCCAGTAGAAGACCAGAGCTGTTTCTCAAAAGGAGAGCAGTTATTTGTGGAGGATGGCAGGGCTTTGCTTTATAACTCTAATGGCCTGCATTGCAATTCCTCTATAAGGGCCTGCCAAAAGCTTCAAACAGCATTCCTATCTGACACTGACACTTTAGTTACAAATGTATCTGCTGGATCATATGGTTCAAGTGCCAGAGCAGCTTGTACAGCAGCCTGGACCTGTTACAGAGTCTTCTTCTGTTCTGGGCCCCACTGAAAACTAGCAG
>NW_007789265.1:0-893 GCF_000696425.1 Galeopterus variegatus
AAGATTTGTTTAACCCCTGCCAGCGCCAAAGAAAATGGAAGGAGATTCCCTAGGTTGAAGCTTTCCGCCTACTTGCCCCAAATCCCTCCCTCTGTCTTACCTGTTCTCCCTCCCAGGTTCTCCTTGCTTACAAACCCCCTCTGTCCTCGCCGCCTCCATCATTCCCTACTTCTGATGGTTTTGACCCTCCAGATGAACCTCCTCTGTACAGACCCCCTCCTCATGTAGTTCCGTCTGCCCCCGAATCCCCACAACCCACTCCACCGCCATCTTCTTCCGCCCCGCCATTTTCTGCCTCACCGGCTCCACCGCCATCTTCCGCCACACCTAACCCTTCTGCTCTTCCTCCCCCTTTTAGCCCCCCCTTACTCATTCTTGGGGACACCCCTGTCCTCCACTGTGGCTCCTCTCCGTGAAGTAGCTGGTGCTGAAGGGGTTGTTAGGGTACATGTTCCCTTTTCACTAGCGGACCTTACTCAATTAGAGATGGCTAAAAGATCCCTCCAAATATATAAGTCAGTCTCAGTACCCTCTCAGAACCACAGCTCTTCACGAACTCCAACCCATTATTGAGGACCTTCTCAGGAAGGGATACCTCCGCCCCACTCAATCGCCTTTCAATACTCCCATACTGGCAGTAAAAAAACCAAATGGCTCCTATCGCTTGGTCCAAGACCTCCGTTTAATCAACTCTGCCATCATTCCTATCCATTCCCTCGTCCCTAATCCCTACACCCTCTTGTTCCGGGTTCCAGCCTCTACCGCCTACTTCTCAGTTTTAGACTTAAAAGATGCCTTCTTCTCCAACCGCTTAGACCCTTCCTCACAGGATCTGTTTGACTTCACATGGACTGATCCCAGCACTCGCCATTCAGAGCAGCTTACTTGGACTA
>NW_007789265.1:1324-2182 GCF_000696425.1 Galeopterus variegatus
AAAAAAAAAAAAAAAAACCTGTCACATCAAGGGCATCCCATCCTCTTTCTCTCATTCCTTCTTAGTCATGCCCCAATGTCCCATCCCTCTATTGGGAAGAGATATTCTCACCCAATTACATACCCTGTATCCCCCTCCTCCTCCTCTGTAGCCTCATTCCTTTTAGCCCTCATTTCTGAGGACAAAGACACACCTTACCCCTCCTTAATTCATCCCATCAACAACATCATTTGGGATATCACCAACCCTTCTTTTGCCCACTGCGTTCCCATAACAATATGGCTAAAAGATCCCTCCAAATATATAAATCAGTCTCAGTAACCCCTCAGCACCACAGCGCTTCATGGACTCCAACCCATTATCGAGGACCTTCTCAGGAAGGGATACTTCTGCCACACTCAATCGCCTTTCAATACTCCCATACTGGCGGTAAAAAAACCAAATGGCTCCTATCGCTTGGTCCAAGACCTCTGTTTAATCAACTCCGCCCTCATTCCTATCCATTCCCTCATCCCTAATCCCTACACCCTCTTGTCCCGGGTTCCAGTCTCTACCGCCTACTTCTCAGTTTTAGACTTAAAAGATGCCTTCTTCTCCATCCCCTTAGACCCTTCCTCACAGGATCTGTTTGCCTTCACATGGACTGATCCCCAACACTCGCCATTCAGAGCAGTTTTACCCCAGGGATTCTGGGACAGCCCCACCTCTTTGGCCAAGTGCTAGCCCAAGACCCCAAACATTTTCACTCCTCCCATCCACAGGGGACTCTCCTACAATACGTAGATGACCTTTTGCTGTGTAGTCCCTCTTGGGCACAATCACAGGCCGACACTGCATCCCTTCTTAATTTCCTGGCAG
>NW_007789266.1:0-2182 GCF_000696425.1 Galeopterus variegatus
ATATTAAAAACCTCCCTGGCTTCCCATCTCACTCAGAATAAAGCCAGAGTCCTTACAAGAATTTTCAAGGACTTACATGATCTGAACCCCTTCCTGCCACCTGCATCCACCTGTCTCTCTGCTGGGCTAACTGATTCAACCACACTGGTCTCTGCGCTGTTGCTCAAATATGCCCAAACCATTGTAGCCTCTATGACCTTTATACTTCTGCCCCCTTTCCCTCAAGTTTCCTCCCTAGAGAGCAACACTGCTTACCACCTCACTTCAATGTTTGTGGCACTCTCCTGACCTTCTCCACATAAAATAGCACTTCTGCCTGTTCTCTCCTATCTCTCTCTCTCTTCTCTTTGACCTTGTTTTATGTTTCTCATGGCACTTGTTACCACGGAGCATATTATATATTTCTCATCTATTTGTCAGTGTCCATCTCTAACTACTCAGAATCGGACAAAAACTTGTTTTGTTCATCATTGATTCCCCAGTGACTTGGATAGTGCCTGGTGCATATTAGGCACTCAAGAAATACTTGCTAAATAAGTGAAGCAATATTGTTACCAGCATTATTATTAGATTATCTTTATTACCTAAATGCCTGGGTCTAAAGGGTTAAAGCAGAGCAACTGCATGCAGAGCTCTAAGATAGAGAAAACACAACTTAAAGCAAGGTAAGCTTGCTGAAAGATGGGGCTAAAAACCAGCCAGGACTGACTGCAAAGGTTGATGTGCACTTTATGTGCTAAGGCCAGAACAGGAAAGTCATTTCATACCTCCAGATTTGGGCTTTGATCAAAGCTGGTAACACATGGTCATAAGCAGTTTTTATTACTCACAGAGCACAGCTATTAGAAGAGCTTTGTGTTATTTCATTTTATCACTAATACCTGCACCCACAAAAGGGGAATATGAATAATTAATAGAAGAGAGAGCTGAAAAAAAAGGGGGGGAAATGTGATTTTCTTAAATCAGTAATTTTAAGTCTTCTATTACCATTATTTTGCACATTGTATACCAACAGTATCTCCCTTTTCCTTATCTTAGAGCTATTTCTCTATCATATTCTCTTTTCAAATAGGAAGAGAAAATATACACAAATGGTAATTTTAATAACCTAGTCACAAGGTTTTAAAATAAATTAAATTTCCAGGTCTTATCATTTTGTGTTAAAGCAACTTATTACATAGACAACATCTTCTTTTAGAAGATATATGTTAGTCTTTGTAATTTTTTAAACAGAAAGAGAATTCAGTGTACAGATTTAGAATGAGAATTTGCATTGCATGTGAAAAGTAAAAAATATAATAAAACAGTGATATGTAATATATGAGAAAATAGGCAGGAAAGGATATTAAATAATTAATGGAAAGGCAGCAAGGCAAAGAATTTAAATAACAAAAGGATCGAAGAACTAATGTGTCAGTTAATAAAATTTCAGCATATCTGTTTGCTTATCAAAGTAAAAGTACAAATTTGTACAGACAGAAATTTGAACAGAGGGCCGGCCCCGTGGCTCACTTAGGAGAGTGAGGCGCTGGTAGTGCCGAGACCGCGGGTTTGGATCCTATATAGGGATGGCCGGTGCGCTCGCTGGTTGAGCGTGGTGTGGACCACACCATGCTAGGGGTTGTGATCCCCTTACCAGTCAAAAAATAAAGAAAGAAAGAAAGAAAGAAATTTGAACAGAATAAAAATGTAATTCCAAAAAGGCCTATTCCAAAAAATAGAACACATAAAATTATTTCAAACACTATGGTCTTCATTTGCTTTACAACAAATCTATTCTCATTTTTTTAGTACTTTAGTCCTTATTTTTTAGTCCTGATTTTTTTCACTTTTCACCTAATATAAACAAGATAGTTCGTAATTCCTTATGACTCTAAGACTTCTGAGTTTAAGATCAAGTTAACTTAAATACTGACAGTTAGAATTGGGGTGTTAGGGTCTGTGATAATCTGTTCAACTTTGATATTTATTTAGCATTTTATTTCAAGTATTTACTTCACCAAAAAATTTTTTAAAAAAGGTACCCACCAGAGGTGGTCAACTTATTTTTTTTTAAAAAAGGTACCCACTAGAGGTGGTCAACTTACTTTACAATGGTCATATTGAAGCTGTAAGGCTGGAACATCCCCTCCAATAGGCATTTGTTTTTTAAGCTCTTCATCTTTCATATTCAGCCATTTGA
>NW_007789267.1:0-2181 GCF_000696425.1 Galeopterus variegatus
TTTTTTATTTTTATTTTTTTATTTTTTATTTTTTTTTTCCATGTCCGGCAACGGATCGCAACCCTCAGTGTTGCCCCCATACCGGACCGGGGACCGGCAACGGGATCGCAACCCTTGGCGTTGCCCCCGCGCCTCGCTCAGCCAGTGAGCGGGAACCGGTCTGTATGTGGGATCCGAACCCTCGGGCGGGAGCGCCGCCGCGCTTCCCAAGCGGCGCACTATCCAGTGCGCCACCGGGCCGGCCCTTTGGCCGTAATTTAGAACCACGTATGTAACTAACTGCAAGGGAGGCTTGGAAATAGAGTCTTTAGCTGGTTAGTCCTGAGCCTGGTTAAAATTTGAAGGTTTTACAACCAAAGGAAAAGAGAATGAATCTTGGGGGACATTTAGCAATCTCTGCCAAGCAGACTAAACATGATGTTCTGCCAATTTGCCTTTTTTGTAATGTCCCTCCCAGTCAATAAATATAGAGCCAATTTGGTTTAATAGCTGCCTAATACTTCATTGTATAGTTATATCAGAATGTGTTCAACCATTTCTATACTGGTGGACTTTCAGCTTAAATCCTTCTTTTTATATTCTAAAGATTCTTCAATAAACATGTTTATTCATAGATTCTTGCTTTGTAGAGCTTTTGATTCTGTAGGATGAATTGCCCAAAATGAGTCAAAGGATATATGCATTTTTTTATCTTTGTAGATAAAAAGCCTGTGTGTAATATAGCCCAAAAGCCTATATGTAATAAGTTATAAATGAATCAGTAATGAATGAATCATATCATGAATCCTCTTATTTTTTGTCCATTTGAATGGGTGAGAAATTCTACCTCATTGTTACTTAAAATCTGAATTCCTCTGGGAATAAGTGAATTTGAGAGTATTGTCATATCTTTATTGATGGTTTGCATTTCCTCACCAACAACCAGATATGTTGCTGGTTCATATCTGTATCCCTTAGGATCCCAGCAGGAAACAGAATTAACCCTAGCTGGTTCAATGAAGGGACTGTAACGAAGGGAATACTTGCATAGCTGTAGGCGGGACGGAAGAAGTAAATAAAAGATGAAATGCTTTTGAGGCACCCAGAGACTAGACCCAGTGGGAAGCTGTTGCTGCCTCCCAGGGCTGAAGGGACAAGACGGGAAACTAGTGTCACCCAGCGAGCCCCGTGAGTCCTGGAACTGTGGAGGAAAAGCTGTCCCACAGGCGCTGCCGAGGAGGAAGCACTTGCTTCCGTCAGAGACATATGGGCAGACAGAGGAAATATCCCAAATTTCCTGTGTCTTTGGGTGTGTGTCTTTTCTCTATCAATTTGTGAGAATTTGTCAAACACTAGGAATATGAAATTTTTGTCTCTAATATGTATGCGAATTATTTCTCCAGTTCGTCACTGTCTGTTGACTCATATCTATAGTTTATATTTCCATATAAACCATCCTATGGTTTTGGATTTCCTTGTTTAAGGCGATCTCCACCTTCACCTCCAAGGTTTTACAAACACTCTCTGACATTATCTTTCTGGGGACACTTTGTTTTATTTTGTTTTCCCCCCTCTCTCCCTAGATTCCCTCCTGCACTCTGCCTCATAGATGTTCTTAGAACATTCTCATGGGCCATTTCGTCTCCTCCAGTCTGCAGGCTCCCATCCTCTTGTCCACCTTTCTTTCTCTGATCCCACCCTCATCTCCCCCACTTCTGCCCATTCCTGCCCACCTTTGCTTGCTCCAGGAAATTTTAAACTCATCTTTCTTTATTTTGAAGAGCAATGCTGAATTTCTGGTCTCACTCTAACCCAGGCCAGCCCTAAGCTCTAGATGACAACCACCACGAGGGTCTATAAAGTATATGACAAAGCAAAGACAGCTCATTTTCTGGGGGGTTCTGCCCCCAGCCTTTCAAAGAAACAGCTTTTTCTCCCTGCCCCATAGCATAGTTCTCACATAACTGTATGTGAGAACCGTGTACGTAGTGTATGTACACATACATTTGTGTTCTACTCTTTCGTTTGATGTTGCTGCGTGAGTAGCTTTCTCACCATGAGTCTTTAACAATTGTATAATTCCATCATGTAAAGATGATGTAAATAACAATCATTTTTCTAGTGTTAAACATTTAAGACATCTCCACTTTTTGGCTGGGGAAAATTTGTTATGTTTTTAAACAACTAAAGTTCTTTTTTAAA
>NW_007789268.1:0-2181 GCF_000696425.1 Galeopterus variegatus
ACTTTCCTTTATTCTTTCAAAAATATTCACTGAAGAAAAGAAAACAATTTTTGTCACCAAGGAGGTCACAGTCTGGTATATATAAACTCTATACCAAAACTGTACATAGAAAGATTTATGGTCTGGTATACGTATATTATAATAGCCAAATAAGTAACTTTGGTGTGATAAGTGGTTTTGAAGAGATAAGCATGAATATCTAAGGGAGCATGTGTTTAAGGCCCTTAACTCACACTTAAGGAAATGTTGGTAGGTATATTAATAGTCTGTTCGGTCTGCTACAACAGAAATTTATTTCTCACAGTTCCAGAGCCTGAGAAATCCAAAATCAAAGGGCTGGCAGATCTGGTGTCTGCTGGGACCCATTTCCTGGCTCATAGACGGCCATCTTCTCACTGTGTCCTCACATGGTGGAAGGAGTGAGAGAGCTCTCTGGGGCCTCCAGGGCACTAATCCCATTCATTAGGGTTCCACCCTTTTGACCTAATCATGTATCAAAGTTCCCACCTCCTAATACCATCACACTGGGGATTAAGTGTCAACATATGAATTTTGGGCAGACACTTTCAGTCTATAGCAGTAGCTTTCTTACCAGAAGTGATATTTGAGCTTTGAAGAGTGAGAGGAGTAGGTCAGATGTTTTTTTTTTTTTTTTCCTTTTGGGTGGGGATGAGATGGGTATGCAGGCAACAGGAAGTATGTGCCAGGAGGAAGGTGTAGCATGTTGGTAAGAACTTAACCTGTTCCATGAATTTCAAATAATTCAACAGAATTAGTGTAGGAAAGGGCTAATGAAATGGGCCAGACCCTCAAGACTAGATAATATCAGTTTAAAATTTTAACCATTGCTTTCATCCAGTGTCACTGACCTTTTTTCTGTTCCTCATGTACTTTAAGCTCATTCCAGTCTCAGAATCTTTATGTTTGTGGTTCAGTTTGACTGTTAGATTTTCCCTCCCAAATGCTTACTGCCTTCTCAGGTCTTAAACCTGACCTGATCACCTTCCCTTAAAGAAAGCCCTCCTGTCACCCCACTCCACACACACCCCAGTCACTCTCTAATCCAGAATCTTTTTTTAAATGTTTCTTTATAATACTTATATCTGCTAGCATTACATTTATCTGCTTGCTTTTTTATCTTTTCCACTAAAATACGAGGTTTATGAGGGAGGGACATGGTCATTCTTATTTCCAGCTGTGTGCCAGTGCCTAGGCCAATACCTGCACGTGAATGATCAGTAAATATTTGTTGAACATATGAATGAACCGATAGAACAGAGAAGGAAAACTAGGTCATTGCAAAGAGCCCTTAATCATTTTTACTTTTATTCTGTTATCTTATCCCTTAGATATCCTTTATGATGGGATTGTTAAAGGTACATTTTGGTTGTAGGAAGGAAACATGCTCAGTGGCTTTAAAGGAGGGGAGTCTATCCTAGGAGGGTAAGAAAACAGCCCAGGAAATCATCTCAGTGGCCACTCTGGATCTCAGTGGTTTCCACACAGGGAAGAATAGAGCAGGCTTTAAGAGGATCTTTCAAGACCAGCAGTTCTGGAAACCAGTGTTCCCAGTCATATATTCATCTCAAAGTAGGAAATTGAGAAATCGTTGTTCCCTGATGGCTTATATATCTGCCTTCCACTTTAACGTTCTGCGAGAGCAAGTTTGATTGTCTTATTTATCATCCTTGAAAGAGGACCTCAGACATCATTCACCCTCCTGTTCAGCCACATGTTCAGCCTGTTTATTGCAATCTTTGACTTAATCACCATCCCTGAAACATTTAAGTATGGTCAGAAGAGCTGAGTGATGTGGTGTAAGTGATTCTAAAGAACTAGATGTGGCTACTTGCCCACACATGCACAGAGCTACATGTGGACATGTTGGACATTGAGAGTTCCATCCATCGTCCAGCACCATGATTTTTTTTAATTGAGGGTTTTTTGAGGTTCTTTAGAATTTACCAGTGGGAGTTATTATGTTCCTCTTAAAATTCACCTAATCTTGGGGAGCTCTCAATTTTTTACCAGTTAAAGGAGAGTTCTGCCTTCTTTCATGCTTCCCAAGACAACACTGGACATCCAGTAGTGATTCAGATCATCCTGAAACATACATCTGACGGTGTCAGGAGGCCTCTTCTTTGCCACAGCCTTTTTCCCTATGGGTTGCAGAGAATCACT
>NW_007789269.1:0-2180 GCF_000696425.1 Galeopterus variegatus
GCTTTCTTCTACTGCAGGATGCATCAGTTACAACATTTTTCTCAATCCTGCATACCCACTCTGAAATATCCCTTTTATGATAAGCATAACAAGTCATCTTTTCTTTTTCAAGAAAAAGGAATGAATTTCAAGTTTAGGAATGAATTTTGATTTATTATGCTGAATCTTTTGTATATAACATAAACATGCATATAATTTACACAAAGTGCAAAATAGTGCTTACAGAAGCAATAAATAAATGAAAAATTCTGGTAAAAATTTTTGTAATAAATGTATGAATTTTTTGGAACAGATTTTTTATTTTATATTCTCATTTATATTACGTCATGTTTATTCCAGAATTTTATCATTTAACCAGGTTTTTAAAACCTCACTCTGCCAGTGAAGTATTTAACAGCTTTATTTAAGAAAGTGTTTTATGTGGTACAGTTCAGTTACTTTAGATACATCTTTACTAAAACAAATAAAAAAATGTATGAATACATACCCTGTTTTTGAGACCTTTTGCCACGTACAACTTTTCTCCTCCCTGAATGTCCAACCACACAAATACAGGTGGATCTATGCATTGATTCAGATTCCTAGTCAAGAGTGAAAAATAGAAGAATGAGATATTGATAAATGTTTTCCTCTCTGCAGAGACCAACAGAATATCCCATGGGGAGTATTTACTTTTATTTATTTATGTAATACAAAGGGACAGACTTTGTACAAAGGTACAGTTTTCTCCCTTGAGCTCAGCACCCAAGAGAATGCACACAGTTCTAAATTCATCTTCTAATGACTTTTCTCTTTATTATGAAATGTTTTGTCTTCTATTTTGAAGTGAAAGCCAACACGGAGTGAATTATTAAATGTAAGGAGAAAGCATTAAAGCCCATGATCCTTCTCAGTTAAATTCTTTTTTTCTTTTACAAGGTAATATTGCTTGGGGGAATTAATGATAGGAAAAGATGGACAACTGAAAGCAAAAGCCTACAAACCTATCTGTTCCATCTTCACAAAACATTTTAAACATATGCCCATTTCTCTGAATTCAAAGATGCATTTACTACTGCACATTGAAATAAACATGTTATTAAAGACCTAGTTTTTATTTTGGTGTATTTGAGTAAATATAAGAACATTCTTGAATGACATACATTAAAATCACCTTGAAACATGCAAGGTACATATATAGAGAGTGTATGTATAGTTTATATGTGGTATATGAGGGTACTTCAAATAAATTCGGCAAAATGGAATTAAAATATAATACAAATTTTTCCATAAACATTTTGAAGCAGTTTCATATATTATAAATATAAAATTTGTATATGTATACACACATATCTAGGCACATGTTCATACTATATATTTTGTAATATAGAAGAAGTCTTATATTATCAATTGACAGGGAGTAATAGAGTTGAGACTTATTTACATTGATGTTTAGTGATAATTTATGTGTGAGTCTATATTGTATGGCCAATTTAACATTTTTGTAAAGTTCTTTTAGAATATAAGTATGAGACTCTTGCAGGAGATTCATGGACTACTGGAAAGCAATCTAAAATTAGAAATCTGGAAAGAAGCAAAATAGGGATCAACTTTATTAATGAATTAACTACCATGTGTGGTGCACTATGAAGTGGCTCTCCAGGCACTTTCTCATATAATATCTAAACAGCTTTGAGACATTCCATCCCTCATTTAGAGAGAAAATAAGTAGCACTTAGAGAAGTTAAGTATGTAAAAACCAGAGAACTCTAGAATGAGCTATGTTTGCATGCTCTGTTTATTTGTACATGTTGAACCTTGTACAAAAATATGTAATATTTGTTTACCTTCAAGAAGACAAATAGTTTGGTGTCTCTGCCACACAAAAACATATTTATTTTAACTTATGCCTCTGAAGAGGTGGGGTGAATGATGAGCTTCATTTAACAATTTGGCACCCAAGCAGAACTTTACTTTGAATTAATTTTCATCGTGTGTGTGTGTATGTGTGTGTGTGTGTGTGTGTGTGTGTGTGTGTGTGTGTGTAATGGCAGGGCATGATGAGTGTTAGAAGAGACAATTTGTTGCAGGTCTAGTGGTAGGGAATCAGAATTACAGACTTTTTAGTGGTAATGGAAAACCTGAGGAGCCTCAAACATGAGTGTGTGGAAACTTCTAGTGATGACCTGTTCCCAGACACT
>NW_007789270.1:0-2180 GCF_000696425.1 Galeopterus variegatus
CACCAAGCCAAGGGTTGAGATCCCCTTACCGGTCATCTTTTAAAAAAAAAAAAAAAAGTTACAAGTGTCCTATCAAAACCGGTTTGTGGATTCCTCAGTGTTTTTATGCCTTAAAGAAAAAGTCAGTTGAAAAAGAAAGCAACAAAATGTTTTAGGCGTTTTCTTTTCCTGAGGACACTCGCAGCCGTTCTGTTTCTCAGGTCTGTGTATCTCACATCGACTGTCCCAGGGCTTGCCCGCAATGGGGACCGGCTGGGATTCTTCCCAGTCTAGTTGTGCTTGGGCTACAATCTGGACTCTTCTCATCTAAAAATTCTTCATTAAGGCTACTTCATCTTGGATCAGGTATGTAAAATTGCTTTTTAGTTTTTCTTCTCAAATTTCTCATCATGCATTTTTATGGCAATTGTGGGTTTTGGGTAGCGTTCTCTGCTTTTCTAGCAAAGTCCTGCCTGTTCCCATTCAGGACTGGGTTTCCAGGATATGGAGAAGAGTTCCGACTTCTCCGTATTCCGTGGCATGTAGGTGTGTAGGTAGATGGACAGGTGGGCTGAAGCACAGGTGGGCAGACAGGTGGATAGCCAGTGTCGTCATTGCTGCTACTCAGTACGTTTCTAAATATCTCCAATACTTTTGTGTCTCTCACATTTCCTTAGCTTAATTCCTTGGTGAGAATGAGTAGCCGGTGATTTTGCCATTTTATTTTCTTGACTCAATTTGGTGCACCTTTTAGGGCCAGCCCGTGCCTCACTCGGGAGAGTGTGGTGCTGAGAACACCAAGGCCACGGGTTCGGATCCCATATAGGGATGGCTGGTTCACTCACTAGGGAGAGCGTGGTGCTGACAACACCAAGTCAAGGGTTAAGATCCCCTTACCGGTCATCTTTAAAAAAAAAAAATGGTGCACCTCTTCAAGTCCTGTTTGAGGACACCACGTGGCGCACCCATATACCTGGCACGCACACAGCACAGTAACACGTAGGAGGCAGCGTGGATTCCTTGTGGAGGCACTAGAGGTCCTTCCTGCCTCTTCAGCTTCTGGGGCTCTGGGCGCTCCTTGGCTTGTGGCCGCATCGCTCCAGTCTCTGCCTTCGTCTTCTCTGGCCTCCTCCCAGCATCTTCTCTGTTGTCCCTTATAAGAGCACTTGTTACCAGCCCACCCGTGTACCCAGGATGATCTCATCTCCATAACTTAATAACATCTACACAGACCCTTCTTCCAAATAAGGTCACATTTGGACATAGACATAGCTCCTGGAGGCCACCATTGAACTCACTACACTATGCAGCATTTCTTCTGAAGAAGGTGATCCACCCTGTCCTGGAGAGAGCAGGATGTTCGGTGAAACAGGTCACTACCCCCAAGGCACACACGACCTAGTGGGAACATAGATTCCTAATGTCACGTAAAGGGCGACTTAGAGAGGAGGGAGCCAATAACAGCTTGGCAGTGGTGCCTGGGAAACAAGTCCTGAATATGGGAGGTAGGAGGGGCCTTCAAGACCCATTCGCAGTGTTACCAGGACCCCAAAGGTCCATTTGCTTGCCGCTCAATAGCCAATAATTGAGAGGCGAGCTGGTATAAGGAAAAGCAGCCTTTAATCAGAAAGCCAGCAGCCTGGGGAAACGGTGCACTTAAGTCTCAAAGACCCCCTCCGCCACTCCCAGGTCTGCAGAAGGGTTTTATAGGGGCCTGTGGTGGGAAGCGGATTCATGGTGACCAAGCCGGGACGTGCAGACACGCCTGAGTGTTTCAGGTGATCGTCAGGAACTTCCCAGGTGGGAGCTGACCGGTGTCATACTTCGTTCTCCGTGGGCTCAGTTCCTGTTACTCTCAAATAAGCAGGTTAGTAAGCTAGTAGAGAATGGCCATCGGGGTTAATAATTTTTCTCTGTTTCTATACAATGTAAGCACAAGAGTCCTTGTGTTCTGGCATTTAGCTGCAGGCTGTGTGGTTTGGGTAACAGGAGAGAACAGGTTTTTGAATTCAAAGATTTAACAAAATGGAGTCACTTCTGTTCAGACTGTTACAGCAGTGAGATGGTGGGGTTGGGGGCTGAGACACCAGAGGGACCAAGAAGAAAGTGAAAGACGTTTAAATAATCAACATGACACAACTGGGTTTGACTTGTAGGACGGTTAGTCTTCAAACTTGAGAGCACAAAGGATCACCTACTTA
>NW_007789271.1:0-2180 GCF_000696425.1 Galeopterus variegatus
ACTATTTTTTAAAGTAGTTTTCAGTTCAAGCAAAATTGAGAGGAAAGTAGAGAGATTTCCCGTAGACTCCCCGCCTCCACACATCCATAGCTTCCCCCATGAGTGGTACACTTGTTATGACTGACAAATCTACATTGAAATATTATTATCACCCAAAGTCCATAATTTACATTAGGGTACAGTAATGCGCCCTTATCCGTGGGGGATACAGTCCAAGATCCTCAGTGGATGCCTGAAACTGAGGAAAGTACCAAACTCTATCTATTCTGTGTTTTTTCCTATACATGCATACCTATGATAAAGTTTAATTTATAAATTAGGCACAGTAAATGTTAACAACAATAGCTAATGATAAAACAGAATAATTATAACAATATGCTACAATAAAAGTATGTAAATGTGATCTCTCTTTCTCTCAAAATCTCTTATTGTACTCTACTCACCATCATCTGGAGAGTAGTTGACCACGGGTAACTGAAAACACAGAAAGCAAAACTGCAGATTAAGGGAAGACTACTGTACACTCATGGCTTTGTACAAATGCATAATGACATATATCCACCATTATAGTGTCATACTGAGTAGTTTCACTGCCTTAAAAATCCTCTTTGCTCCGCCTATTCACTCTTCCCTCCCCAACCCCTGGAAACCACTGATCTTTTCACAGTCTTCATACTCTTCCTTTTCCACAATGCTGTATGGTTGGAATTATATAGTATGTAGCCTTTTCAGATTGGCTTCTTTCACTTAACAATAAGCAATTAAGTTTCTTCCTTGTCTTTTCATGGCTTGGTAGCTCAATCGTTTTTAGTGCCACATAATTTTCCATTGTCTGGATGTACCATAGTTTACTTACCCATTCACCTACTGAAGGACATCTTGGTTGCTTCCAAGTTTGGGCAATTATGAATAGAGCTGCAACAAACATTCACATGCAGATTTTTTTGTGGACGTAAGTTTCTAACTCCTTTGGGTAAATACTAAGGAACATGATTGCAGGATTGTATGGTAAGTACATGTTTAGCTTTGTAAGAAACTGGCAAACTGTCTTCCAAAGTGGCCGTAAGATTTTGCTTTCCCACGAGCAATGAATGAGAGTTCCTGTTGCTCCACGTCCTAACCAGCATTTGGTGTTGTCAGCATTCTGATTTTGGCCATTCTAATAGGTGTGCAGTAGTATCTCATTGTTGTTTTAATTTAGATTTCCCTAATGATATATGATAACATTTTTCAGGTCCTTATTTGCCATTGGCATATCTTCTTTGGTGAGGTGTCTGCTAAAATCTTTGGTCTATTTTTAAATAGAGTTCTTTGTTTTCTTATTGTTGAATTGTGTATTTTAAATAATAGTCCTTTATTGGATAAATGTTCTCCAAATATTTTCTCCCATTCTGTGGCTTGTCTTTCCATTCTCTTGATAGTGGTTTTCACAGAGCAGAAATTTAAATTTTTTTAAATTTTTATTTTTTATTATTAGCATGTTCATTATTACAAATCATAATTTTTCATTATGCCCTTTACTTGACCTATCACTCCCCAAACCCCTCGCTCCCCAAGTCTGTAGTATCCTTAGGTTTGTTCTCTCCTTCTGAAAGTTCAATATATTGTTGTGGTGTTTTCCTTCTTTCTTTCTCTCCTTTCTTTTCTTTTTTCTTTCCATATTTTTTCTTTCCTCTTTTCTTTCTGTCTTTCATTCTTTTCTTCTTTCTTTCTATTTTCCTTTCATTCTTTCCTTCTTTCTTAGAACCCAATTATGAGTGAGAATATGCAGTATTTCTCTTTCCTTACCTGGCTAATTTCACTAAACATAATTTTCTTGAGACTCATCCACGTTGCTGCAAAGGGCAGAATTTCATTCTCTTTTTATGGCTAAGTTGTATTCCATTCTGTATATATACCACATTTTCCTTATCTAGTCGTCCATCAATGGACATATAGGTTGATTCCGTATTTTGGGTATAGTAAATAGAGCTGCAATGAACATGAGAGTGCAGCTATCCCTTCAACATGATGATTTCCATTACTTTGGCTATATACCCACTAGTGGGATTGCTGGATCATATGGTAGTTCTATCTGTAGATGTTTGAGGAATCTCCATACAATTTTCCATAATGGCCATGCTAATTTACAGTCCCACCAGCAGTGTAGAAGAGTCCCCATTCCATGCATCCTCACCAGC
>NW_007789272.1:0-2180 GCF_000696425.1 Galeopterus variegatus
ATTACTTTAATGTGAAGTAGGGTAAGAGACTGATGTTGGCTTATCCAACCCATGATTTCATAGTGAAATTACTAACTGCAATGGTAATACATGTAAGAAATAACAAAAGTGAGTCACTCAAAAATATAAATAAAAAGTAGGAGGTACAGTGATAAGAAGATGGAATGTGAATCACTGAAGTTTGGGAAACATCAGCAGAGTAGAAAGAACACTGGATCCAGGGCCATGGGTAAAAGCATAAAGTGCGGGGCCAGGTGCCCTGGGTTTGACTCTGACTCTGCCACTTTTGGACTGTATGGCTCAGCCTTCCTGTGCCTGCCTACCTTCTAGAGTTGCTAGGAGGATTAAAAAGATTTAATATATGTAAAGCACTTAAAGCAACATCTGCCATGCAGGAAGTGTAGGTTAAGTGTTAGCTCTTACTATTCCTGCATTGCTACTAACTTGATCAGTGCTTCTCAAACTATCTGTGGTATTTTATTTTCAATCTGTTGCAGTCTGATGCCTTTGTACAACATGATAAGTATAAAATGGATAATGAGAAAAATGAAATAAAAACAGACATACAAAATACAAGGTCACATTTTTAATTATTACATTCAACAGGCAGAAAATTACTCTGTCAAATTGCTATAGAAGTTTCTACATGCTCATCTCCAATTTCTATACTTATCCCATTGCAGACGGGTAATGGTTCACAGACTGTCACCATTCTATGGACAATATTTTGAACAGCATTGAACTAGAAAAACTTCAGCAAGCCACTTGAGCTCTTGGTGCCTCAGTTTCCAGGTTTTTGCAAAAGACTAAGGAGAGAAGAATAAGATTATGAACATGAAAGCATTTAACAAACTATAAAGTGCCCCAGAAAGGGAAATTAATGGTATGGCTGTAGGAGTCAGTTCTGTAGTTTGTGGCATAAAGATACAGACTCCAGTAAATGACTCTCTCAGTCCCTGTTGGTGTCAGGCTGTTTCATCTAGGGTGTATCTTTGAACTGTCTGTATCTATGAATCAGTCAAGCATTTCCTAATGCTGTTCAGAGCAGGAAATAAAGGGCTCCTCCGGCAGGCTGTGGCTTGCACCCCAACAACCACTGCCATGCACAGGTTGCTAAGACCACACTCCTGGAGCAAGGCATCCAACCATACACTTCCTCTACCAGGGACATCCCTTCTGCACCCAGTCAAAATGATTTCACTGTGACTGATACTTGAGTAGGAGTCAGGAAGAAAGCAAGAGTGAAGATAATGCCCTCACTGCAGTCCGTAGCTCCCGGCTTCCTTGGTGAAACCCAACACACAGACATCCCTCACCAATGCTTTTAGACTCCATTTCAATTGTGGACTCTGCCCATACTGGTTCTAAGTGACCTACTTTGGCCTCACCTCTTTTATCCACCCTGTCGAACAAGAAAGCAGATATCTAGAGATACTCTAGAAGTCCACTGAGTGGTAAGATTTCTGTACATCCATCATCATTCTTTCTGGGCTCTAAGCTTTTTAAGGGTCATGCCCCTCCCTCTGCCCCCGTCTGATTCATTTTCGTATCCCCCCATCACCTTCAGTACCATGCTTGGCATACAGCAGGTGCTCAGTACTATTTGTTGAAGTCTGTTAGCAGAAATGGCTCTTCAATCTCACTGACCCTGAATCCATCCAGCAAAGACCAACCAAATCCAATTAATTCATTCCGCAGAACTGTGCCAGGTACTGGGCATTCGGAAACACAAATGTCAAGGGGTCGAGGGAGATGAAGGGGAAGGTCCTGATAGGTGGATGTACTTTAAATCGAACAATCCGCAGTCATACGTCCACTATCTGGGAAATAAAATCTCTCCGTGGCCTCGGGGCCCTTTAAATGTTACCGTGACTATTTTCCTCAGAAATTTCTGGAGCAGAGCCTAACTTTTGTGTAGGGGTTTGGCAGCTCATCTTCGCTGCCCAGGGAACCGTGGGCATCAAGGCTGGCGAGGCGTTCGCACGCGAAGGAAACTTGCGAGGAGTCAGAGCGGCCCTGAGCAGGGCGGGTCATGAGCTGGGGGCCCTCGAGTCCTTCAAATTCAAGTCCTCGGTGAGAATTCGAGGAAGCGGGGTGGCTAGGGGCGGCCAGACGTCGACGAAGCTCTGCCAGTCCCGACCTCTCCGCTCGGCGGGTGGCCGCGCGCCACAGCCAGGACG
>NW_007789273.1:0-2180 GCF_000696425.1 Galeopterus variegatus
GAAAAATAAGTTCTAGTGGTGTACAGTAGTGCTAGGCATCTATAATTAACAATAATTTATTATATGTTTCCACATGACTAGAAAAGAGGAGCTCAAATGTTCTCATCACAAAGAAATGATAAAGTTCTATGATGATCAATATGTTTAATTACCCTGATTTGATCACCACACATTGCATACATGTATGAAAATATAACTCTGCACCTGATAAATATGTACGATCAATACAAGTCAATTAAAAAGTAAATAATTCCTTAAGATATGTCTAGTATGATTATCTTATCTCTCTACCATCATATGTTGAATGAACCGACTCATTTCTTTGGTTCGCAGCTCTTCTGACAGAGAGGAATCATACTCAAGAAGCTGTATCTTAAGAATCACACACACAAGAATCCTCACCTGCACCTAAATTTAACTTTGATGATAAGACCCCAGACTGAGACATCACGCCATAACCGCGTGAGACTTTGAAGTCCTCAAGAAAGAATGGGAGCACGTAGGAAGAATGTAAATATTTTGTAGCCAGACTGTAGACTATATAGCAGATTAAAGATAGCCATAAATTCTTTGCTACCCCTGTCACTAAGAGATGAAGTTTCAGTTCTTCCCTTTGGTATGTTATTCCCTGAGTGATCTGATTGACTGATAGAATGCAGAATAAGTAATGTCCTGAGAGTTCTGTGGTTAGGTCATGAAAATCCCTGCAGCGTGTGGTCAGGTGGAGTCTTGAGCCACCACATTAAAAGTCAGACTACCCTGAGGAAGCCATGTTGGAGCTATGAATGTACTTTGAATGACAGTTTCACCCAAGCCCTGCCTTCTAGCCATTCCACAAAATAATAAGATATAATAGAAAAGTCTGTTGTTTTAAACTACTAAGTTTGTTACACAGCAATAGATAACCAGAACTATGTTAGCAATTGTGAACGTCATTTTGGTTCTATATGCTTAGCTTTGTATACTAGCATACCCACTGAGAATACTACAATTTGTGATGACATCCCTGAAATAAAACTTTAACAAAACTGAACGTCACAAATTCTATTACTAGTAGTGACCATAGTTGATATATTATAACTATAGTTATAACTATACAATTATAGGTTATATAATTGGTTTTTAATGGTGGTTGGTTCATCCACTAAGAGAAAATTATAAAATTTACTGAATTAAAAAAACAATAGAAAATTACAATTAAGATGTGAGACCTGTTAAACTGAAATCTTACTAAAACTATACATTGCTTTGATCTGTGTTTAGTGTATAGTCAATGTTTTAAAAAAAATTGACTTAAAATGACACCACCAACCATAAGACAAAAAAAAAATGTACTCTCTGGTGCAGGCATCTTGTTAAGAATCTCAAAAAGACATTTATTTTTACATAAAACTAAACAGCTATATGGATTAATTGCTAACCTGGCATTTCCTCTGTCCTGGAGTCCTTTGTGAATCGAGCAGCACTTTGACCAAATGGAGTATTTTTCAGTCCTAATGTTTTCTTCAAGGACTTCAGAGCATTTTGAGGTTCATTATATGTGCCAGGAGCAGGGGTGATTGATTTCATAGATACAAATCTCTGGTGAAAAACAGGAAAATATGCCAGTGAGAAACTATAGTACATTTTGATACTTCATGAGTTAAAAGCTACTTTCTGAGTAATATAACATCTGGAGTTCAATTTATTTCGTAATGGAGTGAAGAAAATGTAGATGAATTAAGATCTTGTACCCATCAAAACATAAAATATTTAGCTTTTAGTAAAATCACCTATATACTAATACAGTAATGCATTATGTGCCTTACTAAGGCAGATAGACTTTTTAAAGGAAATATTCTTAACATTCTATTCTAGACAGTGTATAAACAATCTTCACATTTAAAATATTCTGGAAGTTAAGATAATAAATTTAAAAAGTATATGCATATAATCTAACATGATTTGTTTTATGTAATCAAATTATACAAGTTGACAAAGTTCCTCAACATGTATATTCAATTTACTTAACAATAATATTAAATACCTTTAAAAAATTATAGATTCAAGTGGTTTATAAATCCAATTTAACTTATAAGCTTATTAACATTAAGTATACGTATCTATATGTATAACTATGTATAACTATGAACTCATGAAATACAGCATTGTATAATCTTTTCAACTTTTATTTGAAAATA
>NW_007789274.1:0-2179 GCF_000696425.1 Galeopterus variegatus
TAGTTTATTATTATTTCTAAACTGCAGAACACTGGGTCTTCTTTTTACTCAATTGAGAAGTAGATAGCTGCAGAAAATAAGGTCACTTTGTAAAACAATTCTACGTAAGTGTCTAGAGTTGAAGGCTCCAGCTCCCTTGGAGTAATTTAGATGAAATAACACCTCCTGATAGCTGCAGAAAATAAGGTCACTTTGTAAAACAATTCTATGTAAGTGTCTAGAGTTGAAGGCTCCAGCTCCCTTGGAGTAATTTAGATGAAATAACACCTCCCTGGAAATAGAACCCCCTAGTTTTCAGCATAAGCAAAGATGACCTGGCACACTACAGTGTGAGATGGAGAAGACTACAATAGAAATGCAGAGTAGGATTGCTACCCACAAAGAAAAATATAAATACATGCTTACATTGGGAATTTAAATTTCAACTACTTCAAAAAATTCAAGTTCATCTATAGTTAATGTTTAATATTATTTTTAAAAACCTTCCAGCAAAAGAACTTTGTTTAGCTTCTTTATTTAACATTCCAAGATAGCACTTTTCCAATGACTTACTTTGAATATTTACACAAATAAAGAAGCCCACAAAACTTCGGTAACTCAGTCTACAAAAAGTTTATTATACTCTTCACAGTTATAAAAACTATTCTTTTGTCTCTATCTCTTTTTACTACTTTAAACTTACAGAACAGTATGTTAAGGTTTCTTCTATATAATGATATGAAATGTGAGAATTTTACACAAGTATGCTTTACAAACTTTCTTGAGGGATTCATCAGCCTTTAAAACTTGTAAACATGAATAGCCACAGAATAATTTTTTGAAAAAAAACTGTAATGTCTGGATGAAAAGGTGTAGTACAAAACCATCACTAAACATATCTAAAAAAAGCATATCTAGTGATGATTGGACAAAACAACCTGTTGATTAACTAAATTTATTCTCCATATTGCCATGGAATATATACATACACACGTATTTGTGTATATACACATATATACACTCATATAATCTCTTTCAAAAAACTTGAATGCTCATTATTTGGCTCTAAAAACTCACCATTTCAGGCTTAGTTTATGATTTTATGCCATTTCACTATGGACCTTAGGGAACTGAATATTTCTCCATACACATCTAATTTCCCTCATCTGGAATGCAATAGCTCCCTTTCTTAGTCTAACTGAAATATCATCTATTTGTGCCACCTTCTCTGATTTCCCTAGGAAGAATGAATTGTATACCACTACATGTCTATTCACAGTATATTACTACTATAACACTTTTCAGAGCCTGACTTTCATTAGAGTGAACTGCTGGAGAGCAGGAGTGTCCTTTCAGGTACTTTATTCACATAGTAAGACTCAAAAGGTATGCCATGTATTTGTTGAATAAGACATCTGGAATGGCGCTGGTAAGTACAGGTCAGAAAGATGAATATTATAAAGAATAGCAAGGGATACTACATTAATGATAATGGTGTCAATTTGTTAAAAAGACATAATGATCTTAAATACGTATGTCATTAACAACAGGGCTTCAAAATTCATGAGGTGAAAACTGGTAGACTAAAAGGAGAAACACAAATCTACAATTATAGTTGGAGACACCAACATGCCTCTCTGAGAAATCACAAAAAGTAGATAGAAAATAATAAGAATGCATAAAACAGGAACAACATTAAAAATTTGATATTGATATTTACAGAACACTCTACCGAAGAAAAGCAGATGCACATTCAATTTAAATACACATGGACTATTTACCAGATAGATTATATTCTGTGCCATAAAAATAAACCCAGCAAATTTAAAACGATTAAAGTTATTAAAATGGTTTTCTTTTATGATCAATTAACTAAAGAACTAACAGGAAGATATCTGAAAAATGTCCAAATATTTAGAAACTTAGCAACATATTTCTAAATAAACCATAAGTCATAAAGGAAGTCAAAGTAAATTTTAAAAATGTATTTTGAGTTGAGTAAAAATAAACAACATATAAAAATATGCAGGGCACCAGTAAAGCAATACTTAAAGGAAAATCACTGAAACTAAGAATATAATGGCAGTAGTGGAAAAAATGTCCAAAGAAATCTAGTGATTGCTCATTAACTTGAACTGGATTATAGACTTAAATGTAAAATGTAAAAATTCTAAGAGAAACACAGGAGGATATTGTTGCA
>NW_007789275.1:0-2179 GCF_000696425.1 Galeopterus variegatus
CAGAACTTTGGTTAGTTTTATGAAATGCAACATGTAAACATCTAATCCCTTGTCTTCTGGGGAAAAGGAACTGCAATGACTTGAGAATGTGGGTGTTGCCTCAATCACACACACCCATTGTCAGACTGTAAAATTCCCTCACCCTCCTAGCTGGCGTACATACAGTACTATGTGGCAAAGGTACAGCAAAGGTGGGCTTGAAACCCAGACTCCATCTGTCTCCTCAGTAGCAGAGGCCAGACTGCCTTTTACAAGAAAGCTTCACAGCTGAATCCAGTCCCTCCTGCTCTCCCAAACCAGTCATTCCTTTTGGCACCAGCCAAAAGACAGAAGAGCTAGCTCTAGCCTCTCCTGGGAAAAAAAGATGGCTTTTTAAAAAAAATACATAAGTAAATCCATCGTTTTTTCTCTTTTCTGAGATGGCCGACGTCATGGTTGTCCACAAAGTCAGTGCTTACGTAGCTCACTCAGAGCACTGCTGTGGCAACTGCAGCTGCTGCTGCAGTAGGACTTTCAGTGTGGTGTGTTTTCAAGCCTCACCCCCACATCCTCTCAGTCCCAAACAGTCAGCATCTGAGCACACTCCTCACTTCTGGATTTTTCCAAAGATTGGAGATTTCCAGCGGGGGTCTCAGGCTATCATTCCAGTATCAAGCTTGGTTCTTCAGCTTCTTCAGTTGTTTTGTTGCTCACGTAGCAAGGGTTTTTGCTTCATTAGTCTTCGATCTCTGTCCTTCACTTAACAGTTCATGAACCACTGGCCCAGCTTCTACTAATTTCAGTAAGTACTTCATTCCCAAATGCTGTACACAAGAAGTCCCTTATCAGTGCAGTAGCACAAGCTACTACTCCATCTGCACAATCCTCATCTCCAGCAACGTCATCAATGAAAGACAATAAATTCTCCTCTGGGTTGGACCAGTGTCACAGCTGATGTCCATTCTCCTCATCTCCCTTCAATCCCGGGATGATTCTGACTATGCTTCCAGGCAGCCTTCCCTTAGCTCACTCAGATAATCCACCAAGTCATAGTCTGATTTGTCCGCCTGGGCTGGGGAGGCCTGCTGAAAAGGCCTCTAGGTGCATCCTCTAGGAACAACCTCTCCACCAGCAGCAAGGGCAATATCACCAAAAACTGACAGAATCTGGGGCTTCACAGACCTGTGGACATTCTCATTCCCCAGGTTGTCCAATTGCAGCTGTGTCACGTCAGGTCCAATGGCAGCTGTGTCACGTCATCACAGAAGGGCATGATGTTGGATTGCAGAGCAAGGCATAAATCTCCCACTAAGCCCACAGCTACCGAAGAAACCTGGTGCTCGGCATTATTTTTCAATCCAGTGCCCAGAAAGGGTTTAAGGGCCTCTTTCTGCGTGGAAATTTACCACCCAGCACTTCCACCAGTGCGCTCACTGCCGTCAGGGCATCCTCTTGCCTTTTGGACTCTATACAAGTTTGCTTTGGTGAACTCCAGTGAGTTCCGTAGTGCATTAGGATCAGTTAGCTTCACATTATTCCTAGGTTCTTCTTTCCTCGTCCCCTGGATTATGGCAGTCAGAATCGTATCGAATTTTTCCTGTAGCTGCTCTGGGTCTGTATCTCGGCAAACATAATCAGTAGCTTCCAGTGTCGATTCTTTCCTGTGCTCTGGCTCTTGGGGTTTGTGACATCGGTTGCGTGCTGAGGAATGAGTTCTGGCCACAGTTTGCTGGGATCTCTGCACGCAGTACAGTCACACTGTGAAGCAGAGCTAGGCCACTAAATTTCTGTGCCCAGAATCTGCAAAACATTATTCCTGACTTCCCATCGAACGTTAGCATCAATAGCAAGCCACCTCTGCTGATATCGTGCCTTGATAAAAAGTTCTTGATTTGTAGACCAGCTGCTACTCTGGCAACCTATTTCCTGGATTTGCCAGCCCTCTGGACAGTTCCACAAGGAAAGTGGGCAGGTAGGTTTCTCCAAGGCCGCAGGATCCAGGAATTTCTGTGACACTTCTAGTTCCAGCCTATCCTTCCGGGAGACCACGGCGACTCCTCCTAAGGCGGCGGTGGTTGATGGGAGTGATGGAGGGTGGGAGAGTTGAGGGGCTCGATCTGGGGGATGGGGGTTGGGGCTCGGTGGGAAGGGAGCGTGGGTTGGGGTCAGGGGTCACTACACACCCATTCACCCGCTCCCT
>NW_007789276.1:0-2179 GCF_000696425.1 Galeopterus variegatus
AAAAAAAAATTATTATTATTATTATTATTTAAGTTTTAAAAATCTTAGAACAGTTGTTGCCTTTGCAGAGGAGTAGGGATGGGGATTGGCTGGGAATTGGCAGGAGGGACTTTCTGGGGCGGTGGTAGTGTCTTTATTTCGACAGATGTTTGGGCCACATGGGTATACGCATTTTTCAAAACCATGGAATGGTGCACTCAAGATTGGTGTGTTTCACTGAACGCAATTTTACCTCAAAACATAATTATATGACGTGCGAATTATATGATGTGCATACTGAGGTCTGTAGAAGGGAAGTGTGCAGGTGCCTACAGCTTGCTTTGAAGTCCATCAGGAATGTAAGATGGGTTTCTAGGGTGACAGAGGGATGGGTAAACACATGGTAAGGCAAATATAACAAACTGTTAACTGTGCAGTCTAGGTGCTAGGTGTGTGGGTGTTCATTGTAAAATTCTTTCAGCTTTCTCTGTATGATTGAAATTTTTCATAACTACATGTTGGGGGAAAAGCCATTAGGGTTATGTCAGAGGGCACAGGAATCAACCTGAAGAGGCTCCCATTGGCCAAAGGTGGTGTGTCAGTTTCTGTGGCTGCCATAGCAAATTACCACAAACTTCGTGGTAAAACATCAGAAATGTATTTGTATGGTGTTGAAGGCCAGAAGTTTGAAAGCAAGGTTTCTGTAGGGCCACACTCCCTCCGAAGGGTCTAGGGGAGGATCCTTCCCTGACTCTTCCAGCTGCTGGTGGCTCCAGGTGTTCCTTGGCTTGTGGTCACATGACTCCACTCTCTGCCTCTGTGGTCATGTGACCTTCTACTCTTTGTGTCTCTCCTTTTCTGTCTCTTATAAGGACACTTGTCATTAGATTTAGGACCCACCCTAAATACAGGATGATCTCATCTAGAGGTCCTTAATTTTATCTGCAAAGACCTCTTTTTCAAATAAAGCCACATTCACAGGTACTGAGAGATAGAACATGGACATATATTTTTTGTGGCCACCATTCAACTTGCCACACACCCTGTTTGTCTTCCCAGCTGTTCTGGGACTCCCTGGGGATCGGGGGCTTTTCTCCCTTTGGGAGTACGGCAGCCCTTCAGGAAGTGTCTGACATGTGAATGACACAGAACGTTCCTGTTCAGCCCCCAGCTGGTCCTCTCAGTGAGGCAGGGCCCGTCTTTCGTCTTTCGGGAAACACCCTCTTCTTTGTAACCAGGGAGTGACACCTTGGGACAGGCACATCTTTCCTGTGACTCACCCATGTCCAGCCTTCAAAGGCTTGAGGAGATTCTGGCAGTGCTGGTCAGAAACATGAGGCAGGAGGCTCTGTGGCACATTGCAGGTGCGCTGGCCCCTCACCCCTCACCCTGGGAACTGCCCCTCTGCTTCTGTCCTGCTTTGGAGCTCTAGATGCCTGGCCTCCAATGGCCCAAGAGCTGTGCCCTCCGATGCTGTCCCTGGTTCTAATACACTGGCATCACTGGGAGGCAGCTCTGTGGTGTGGACAGCTGCCCAATCATTTCTGGATCCCAAACATAAAAATGAGACTCGGGCCATGACTGCGGGGGGCTTGCTGGAGTGTCCCTGGGCGGGGCGAAGCCCCATTGACCCCTTGCTACCCCATGCCCCTGGGAGCAGGTGTCTGGGCCAGGTTAGGCTGGGAAGACGGAGGTCAAAGCAAGCTGTTACCAGCCCCTGCCAGGGCTGCCCAGATTGAAAGGGCCAGGGCCACACCTTGACATGGGTTTTGCTCTTGTTTCATTAAAGAAAGCCCTTTCTTCTGCTAATCATCACCATGCTTGTTATTCTTGTTTGCAAAATTCTGATAGGGTAAAACCTACCCACGTGCAATGGGAGAAGACAGAGTAGCCTGGAAACCAGGTTAGGAATTTCCGTCTCCCTGGCAACCAAGCCCAGAGTGGGGAGAGCTGGGTCTGTGCTCCCAGGAGCAGCCCAGAGCCGGGTCTCGGTCTCCCACATCTGCTGGGGGCCGGCCCTCCCCTCCCTGGACATAATTTTTTGGACATCCTGGTCCGCTCCCCACTCCCCTGCCCCAGGTCCGGCACAAGCCAGGTCCCACCCAGCTGTTATCTTTTGCCATGTGTCAGATTGCCCCCAAACTCAGGAGCTTAAAACAACAAAATTCATTCTCTCTGTGTCCGTGGGTGGGAATCCAGG
>NW_007789277.1:0-2179 GCF_000696425.1 Galeopterus variegatus
GTGAAATGCTTCAGCAATTAGGTCTGGGCACAGGCTTTATGAACATGAGCCCAAAACCACAAGCAGGAAAAGAAAAAAATAAACAAATGGGACTATATCAAACTAAAAACCTTTTGCACAGCAAAGGAAACAATCAACGCAGTGAAACAACAACCTACAGAGTGGGAGAAAATTTTTGCTACTATGCATCCAACAAGGGATTAATATCCAGAATATATATAGAACTCAAGCAATTATATATAGTAAAAAACCAAATGACTCAATTAAAAAATGGGAAAGGAACTGAATAAACATTTTTTAAAGGAAGACATACAAATGGCCAACAGATATATGAAAAATGCTCAATGTCAGGGAAATGCAAATTAATCCACATTGAGATACCACCTCACTCCATTTAGACTGGATATAATAAAAAAGACAGAGAATAACAAATGCTGGCGAGGGTGTGGAGAGAAGGGAACACTCCTACACTGTTGGTGGGACTGTAAATTAGTTCAACCACTATGGAAAACATTATGGAGGTTTCTCAAACAACTGCAGATAGACCTTCCATATGATCCAGCAATCCCACTTTGGGTATATACCCAGAGGAATGGAAATCATCATGTCGAAGAGAAACCTGCACTCCCATGTTCATCACAGCTCTGTTACAATAGCTAAGATATGGAACCAACATAAATGTCCACTGATCGATGATTGGATAAGAAAACTGTGGTATATATACACCATAGAATACTACTCTGCCATAAAAAAAGAATGAAATACTCCCATTTACGACATCGATGAACCTGGAGAAACTTATGTTGAGTGAAACAAGCAAAGCACAGAGGGATAAATACCACATGTGCTCACTTATATGTAAGAGCTAAGAGAGAAAGAAGGAAGGAAAGAAAGACCACAGTACTGTGGTGGTCTTACAGAGGGAGGGACTATTCCTAAGGCTACAAAGCTGGCGGGGGGAATGGAGAGGGGAAGGGGAGTTGCAGGATAATTGGGTGGGGACACAGTGCACAAAAGTAATTTCTGGTAATGGGTATGCCCCCAGTATGAATCTGGCCATCACATCATGGGCACAAGTGGTGACAATTACCTTTGTATCTCATGAAGATTCTGAATAAAAAAAACAAAGACAAAAAGAATTCTAAAAATAGCAACAGAAAAATGTCAAGTCAGTTATAAAGGATCCCCATCAGACTAATAGCAGATTTCTCAGCAGAAACCCTACAGGCCAGGAGAGAATGGGATAATATATTGAAAGTACTGAAAGAAAAAAAGCCTGTCAGCCAAGAATATTATACCCAGATACAAAAATCCTCAGTAAAATACTACCAAACTGAATCCAACAGAACATCAAAAAGATTATACATCATGACTAAGTAGGACTTATCTCAGGGATGCAAGGATGGTTCAACATAGGCAAATAAGTAAACTTAATACATCACATCAGTAGAAAGAAAAAAAGAACATGATCATCTCAATAAATGCAGAAAAATCATTTGACAAAATTAAGCATCCTTTCATAATAAATACTTAGCAAATTAGGTATAGAGGGAAAGTATCTTGATGGAATAAAAGCTATACATGACAAACCCAAAATTAACATCCTACTGGATGGGGAAAAGCTAAAAGCTTTCTCCCATAGAACTGGAACAAGACAAGGATGCTCACTCTTACCACTTCCATACAACCTGGTACTGGAAATCCTTTTCAGAGCAATCAGGCAAGAGAAAGAAATAAAGGGCATCCAACGTGGAAAGGAGAAGGTCAAGTTGTTCCTTTTTGCAGATGACATGATTTTATATAGTGAGAAACCTAAAGCCTCTGCCAAAGACACAAATTACCTGAGATACAAATTTGGTAAAGTGGCAGGATACAGAATCAACATACAAAAATCAGTAGCATTTTTATACACCAACAATAAATTTGCGGAAAAAAAAATCAAGAAAGCTATCCCATTTACAATAGCTACAAAAAGAATGAAATATTTAGGAACAAATTTTACCAAAGAGGTGAAAGATTTCTACAATGAAAACTATAGAACACTGATTAGAGAAATTAAAGAAGACATGAAAACATGGAAAGACATCCCATGCTCATAAATTGGAAGATTCAATATCATCAAAATGAATATACTGCCCAAATTAATCTACAAATTCAATGCAATCCCCATCAAACTACA
>NW_007789278.1:0-2179 GCF_000696425.1 Galeopterus variegatus
CGATCACGAAAAAAGACAAAAAGGAAAAAAAAAAAAAAAAAGAAAAGTGGGGCCTTGAAGAGGTGGATTAGATTCTGAGGATGATGCTCTAGCAAATGGATTAATAGGTTGATAGTGTAATGGTGGTCATGGTTGTGGTTCTGGGGGCTTTAAAAAGAGCATGTGAGGAAGTTAGTCTCTCTCTGCTATGCCATTTTCACAGGGTAACACCCTGCATTGCTGTAGAGTCACCTTACCAGATGTGTTCCCTGGACTTTGGACTTCCCAGCCTCTGAGACTGTAAGCAATAAATACTGTTTCTTATACATTACTCAGTTCCGTGTATTTTGTTATAAGCAACAGAAGTGGACTAATACAGAAAATGTAAGACAGAACATGTAAAATTCATAGATAACTCTCAGCTTTTGAGGCTAGATGGCAGAATAGTTACAGCATTAATAGAAACAGAAACATCCAGATACACTGGTTTTATAAAGGAAGATAATGAGTTGAGTTTTAAACACATTGAATTTGATATACTCCCTACAGAGATATTGAGTAAGTAGCTGAGAGCCATGATTCTGCTCAGTGGTAATACTAGAAGCCATGTACTTAAGACTCCATCCAAAGAAAACAAGTAAAGAAAATATGGGTGGGAATAGAATCTTCTGGAATGACTATTTTTAGGCTGCTGGAAGAGATCCAGGAAGGGTTGTACAACCAGTGCTAACAAACAAACAAAGTAGGTGGTCATAGCATCATTGCTGAAGTGATATGAGAGAACTAGAACTGAATTTAATGATTCACAGGTCACGAGTGCCAATTCAGAGAGTGGTTTAATAGAATGAATAAAAATGTATGCACTGTTTAAAGACTCTAATGAAGTTCTAGTTATAACTTAGATTTTAAACAAATTTTCTAATGCTATTTTAATTAATTGTGACATTTGGCTCCAAACTGATTGTTTCTTACTTCCCTTATTTTATCAAACTTCTGGAGATTTTCTCACCTCCTAGGCATTTACCAAACAATAGTTTCCAGAAATAGTCACAGGACAAATGAAGCATGGTGAAATAGTCCAGCTTCATTTTTTCCTTTGACAGAGGCATCTTTCAAAGCCCCAAGGTTTTAAAAGGACTGTGCTCCGATGATTATAGTACTAATGCCTACTGTGTTTACTTACTTTAGGTACATCCATTGAATTAATGGATTAATTTACTTTTTTCCTTTTAACTAGAGTGATCGACTTGTGAAGCACATGGCATAGCTAGTCCCTCAGATACAACAATATCATTTTGGTATTCCATTGTATTTAAGTCCTTTATCTGGAACATTTGTTTGGTCTAATTCACATCTCAGACTCCCGGTTGCTTTCTCCTTAAAGTATTTCTCTAAAAGAGTCATAGTAAATCTTAAATACTTGGCATTTGGTTTAAAAATTTGGATTTGTTCAATTATTATTTTCACATGCAGAGTCATCATAGCATCCTAAATCTGAAAGAGACTTTGAGGAAAATTAACTTGCATTATTTGACACATGAGAAATGAGAAACCCTGAAAAATTGGGGGATTAGGTAACAGTCACGTTATATTAACACATTATACATGACTCAGTGTTATACTATACAAGGACAAACACAATATAATGATTAAAAAATTACTTGCCTGTTTCAGTTATTTTTTAAAATTTTTTAAATTTTTCTTAAGATGACTGATAAGGGGATCTTAACCCTTGGCTTGATGTCAGCACCACACTCAGCCACTGAGCTAACCGGCCATCCCTATATAGGATCTGAACCCGTGGCCTTGGTGTTATCAGCACCACAGTCTCCCGAGTAAGCCATGAGCCGGCCCCTGTTTCAGTTATTTTAATCATTATTGGATCTCCACTATGGACATCAAACTATATTAAGAACTGATAAGGAAATATCATCAGGTGATAACATTGTTCTTGCCCTCTAGGAGGTACACACTAAGGGAAAATCTTTGCTGTGCCATTTATAGAATCTAACAAAAAACGTTGTCAGTGTTGGATGAAGGAAGAAGGAATGAATGATTTTTAGTTAATACAATAATACCTTTTCTCTATTACATGGTAAAATTAGTAACTCACAAGCCAATCAAAGGATTTTATAGATTAATTTTTTTTTTTTCCTTTTTTGTCTTTTTTCGTGACCGGCAACGGATCGCAACCCTCAGT
>NW_007789279.1:0-451 GCF_000696425.1 Galeopterus variegatus
GGGTATAGGATATAGAAGGAAACAGTTTCTTTTTATTGGGGGGGGGAGGTTGTGACCGGTAAGGGGATCGCAACCCTTGGTGTGGTGTCGCCCGCACCGCGCTCAGCCAGTGAGCACCCCGGCCATCCCTGTATAGGATTCGAACCCGTGGCGGGAGCACCGCTGCACTCCCAGCGCCGTGCTCTCCTGAGTCAGCCACGGGTTCCGCCTGAGGGAGACAGTTTTAAGACCCTGTAATTCAAGGGTCTTAAATCATGAGGGATACGCCCCCATGACTTCGAGGTTTTTCTCATGTTTTAACACTTTCTGTCTGATGAATGTTTGGATGCAGTGTCTCTCTAAGAGGACAGTTACAAATGCCATTGGGACCTGGATGAGAAAGCACCCAGGCTGCCCAGGGGCCTGGATCATCGGGACCTGGATGAGAAAGCACCCAGGCTGCCCAGGGGCC
>NW_007789279.1:1297-2179 GCF_000696425.1 Galeopterus variegatus
GACCCTGTAATTCAAGGGTCTTAAATCATGAGGGATACGCCCCCATGACTTCAAGGGTCTTAAATCATGAGGGATACGCCCCCATGACTTCGAGGTTTTTCTCATGTTTTAACACTTTCTGTCTGATGAATGTTTGGATGCAGTGTCTCTCTAAGAGGACAGTTACAAATGCCATTGGGACCTGGATGAGAAAGCACCCAGGCTGCCCAGGGGCCTGGATCATCCTGCCTTTTGAACCAGAGTCCTGTAAGCAGGGCCTAGCCCTGCCCTTTTGCCTTATGCTTCTCAAAATGAGCTGGGGCTGGTTGCGCTGGGCTCTTTTTTTTTTTTTTTAATCATTACACAACGTAAACATTTTTTGTAGCCCTTTACCAATTTCTCCCTAGCCCTCTTCCCTCTCCGCCTTGCACTGGACTCTTTGGACTTGTGGTGGTTATTCAAAGGCTGGCAATTCAACATCACCTTCTGCTTCCTAGGTACTGGAGATGCAGTGATGAATAATAAAAAACTCTTACCCTCAGGGACTTTAGCTTAAATACCTTCTTTTTTAAAAAAACATCTTTACTACAAGCACAATTTTGAAAAAAAACGGCATAGTGATTAATTTAATAAAATAAAGGCGTGATAAAAAATTAAATACTAAATATGTTCTTACTTTGAAAATGTGGACCAATAATGAAGAACTATTCCTTCTGCTTAAAAATAATATTTCACATTAACGTTCCAGGTAAGGATGGCATCTTCTACATGGAACACTATATGGAATTAAAATAATATTTACTCAAATTGCATGCCAGTCACTATTTAATCCTTAGAAATGAAAACTATTTTCAAATTCTTATAGTGAAATCTTTTTTTTACAAATATTTCTTTCATTTTTCA
>NW_007789280.1:0-2178 GCF_000696425.1 Galeopterus variegatus
TGTATACATGACTCCAAATTAGCTACTAAAAGGGTCTGATGGTCTTCAAACTATTTTTGTGTGCCCTCTGCACAATAAAATTATTTATCATAAGTTTAAGCAATTGTAAAGGATGTCTGTCATTACCGTATTGTAAATATTGCCATTTCAAGTTAAAACTGTTACATTGATCTTTTAAATATATCCAGTAGAATCTAAACATTAACAATTTTCACTCAACCATTATTCACTTAAAAATTACTCGGATGTGCTCTTCTTTATCAGTTAGAAATTACATCATCAGCTGCTTTTTGTTAGTGAGGAAAAGCAATGCATCATTACTTTTTCTCTTTTAACTTGTGTTTCCATTCCTCACGGAATCTTATTATAAGGTACTGTATCTTTATCCCCTTATAGTTCTTTAAAACATACTCCATATACTTACATATTTATGTATCTCTGTGTGTGTGTTTACTGATACTACATTTATTTAAAAATTTTCTGTGACTTTTGTCAAAATAGTAATGGATATAAGGTTTTACCCTACTTGCTAGCTAAGAAGTTAGCCTGCCTCAGTTTGATGCACACTGGCTGAAAACATGAGAATAACAGTAGTCAGTGTATCAGCGTTTGTGTGGATTCTTTGTGCCTCCATTTCCACAAAGTCTATGAAGAAGGCCAGGTGACAGTTGCACATGCCATGAGTTATATTATGGAAGAGGACTCATAAGATTGGGGAACCTGAATCTTTTATAATGTGCAGTAAGCATAGTTATTCTTTGCTCTAGCGTAATATATTTTTCTGTCCTCTAAGACCATGCTATGCTGTTTCCTGTGCTAACATACTTTGAAAAGAAATGCCTCTGTTTACAAGACATGCAGAAATCTAAAAGAAAATTGTCTATCAACAACTATATGACTCTAAGTGTTAATTACATGCAGAAGAAAATGTTAATTTATCATTGTAATTATTACTTAATACACAACTGATCAAAGTAACATAAGTTATAAGTTGTCATAATTATTACACATAAGAAGTAAAATGTAATAGGAAATGAATATCTTAATGACATAGATGGGCCTTTCCTCCCCAAGTAGTTTATGTAATCAGTGATGAATATTATTCATTCAAAGGATGACATAGAATTCAGCATTAATTCTGTTCCTCCCTTTTTTTCTTATAAATGCTGAGAAGCTTTGTTCATATGAAAGTCAGTGAGACTGATAAGAGTTTTATTACAATAATGTCACTCAGTTATTTAAACATGTTCCAATATATATTGCAAAAATTACTTTATTATCTTTTATCAAAATAATTTTTAATGATTATCAGGAACAACTCCATTAAAATCTCTTTCAGTATGGTAGAAATCAGTAAGTTAGAAAATACCTAATATGCAAAAGAACTTATTACCCAGTCTTTACAATCATTTCCTGAATACCAATCTTGGGCAGCCCGGAAGTTTTTATACTTTAAGGCATGTAACGTTGTAGAATTCTGAATGGGTGAGGATATGCCCTTTTTTAGTAAATTAGAAAAAGTGCTTCAGTGAAAGCAGAGAACAGAGAATTTGTAAGATATTTTGGCCATAAAATTCTTAGGTGGATTAGTATTGGCAATGAGTAACATGGAAGTTGAAGATATGGACATTGATTTTCTTAGAACTATCTTAAGTGCCCATGTACCTCTCAGAAAGTCTTTATATGTTGCTTTCAAGACTACTGCTTTAGGAGATAAAATGATAAAGTTCTTCTTTGTCCTCCAACTTCACCAAATATACAGTACATACAGTACAATGTGTGCCTTCAACACAACGATTAGACTAATTAAAAATAGGGTATGATTTGCATAATTTATGAATACCTGAAAGGGATAGAGCCAGATACTCAAATTTGCCAGAGATGTAAAAATAATTGCAATGAAAATTTTAACTATAGTTAAAATGAATATAAAAATTTAGTTTTCTCTCATTATTCTTGGGTTTATTTTAATTTTTATATGGACTTTTCCATTTTAATACTGTCCTTGCACCTTGCTTAATGTTCATTAAAAATTAGTATTAATAGGATTCTGAGCTTTATTGTAGGCATGTAACTTATGAAAATTACTATTTTACAGTGACAAATTATCTGAAAGATAAAACTTAACACCCTTTCAATATGTTAGCTGCCACATAAGAAATGACAACTTAAAAAAAA
>NW_007789281.1:0-2178 GCF_000696425.1 Galeopterus variegatus
ATACCAGGACCTAAGGAAAAGGGTTTTCAGGCAGAGGAAACACATACATAGACCCTGGGGTGAGAATGAGCTTGTCCAGTTCAAGAAGCAGAGGAGAGCAATGGCTGGGGCATATTTTGGTATTGTAGGGTTAGGGAAAAATGGCTCCCTTTTCCAACTACTCATGGGATGCTTATTAGAAACTTATAAATATCATAGATGTATATATACTATGTACATTAAGTATACCCCTTCTCATTCAACAGCATGGTGAGGTAGGCATTGTTATTCCCATCTTCTAGATGAGGGAATTAGGTCTCAGAGACTAAGTCTGCATAGCTAGGAAGTAGCAGAACTAGGACCTGGTCAGGGTATTCCGACTCTTTCCACCTCATGCTAATTGCAGACCAGCAGAATTGAAGCAAGGCACTTGGAATGACTTAGGTGCCGAGTCATTGGCCTCCTAGGCTGGCTTGCACCTTATTTATTTGATTGCCTGTTACTTTCTATCCTCTGTACTATAATGTATGCTCTATTCAAGCAAGGACCATCTCTTGTGCTCCTCACTGGGTCTTCAAAACCTAAAATAGTGTCCAGAACATAAGATGTACTCAACAGACATTTCTTGAATATTTACAATCCGACCAATGTTTGTACAACTGTTCCCGTGTTCTCTACATCTGTTTTAAATTCTGTGATGGCTTTGGTGGGATATTAGGGAGAACAGTGACAGTAACCATGTCTGCTACCATATACAGGTATAGTTTGTAAAGTACTTTACCATACAGTACCTCACCCTCGAAGGCAAACAGGACAGGCTATATGTTTCTCATTTAGGTTAGGAGGTTGTCTGAAGTGACATGGGGCACAGGGCTGGGACTTGGCTCTTCTGATTCTAATCTAGGACCGTTTATTTAATCCACAGAAACTCCTTATTGAAGGAGGAGATGTATATGGCTCAAACCTTATAGTCCTATAGACTTCCCAGAAAACAAGTCTGTACTTTCTTCAAAGTGCTTTAGATTGTGGATGGATTCATTCATCATGTACCTTTTGAGCTTCTATTGTGTCAGACACAGGAAATATTTGTCTTTGATAATAGAAGACTAGAAAATGCTATGGAAATACAGAGGAAGAAGTGATTGCCACTTTGGAGTATTTGAGGAAGGCCTCATCAAGAAGATGACACTGAATTGGGCCTTGAAGGATGAGTAGTATAGTTTCTCCAGGGAGAAAAGCAAGAAAGAATATTCTAGGAAAAACAGATTACCATGATCAAACAATGTGGTGTCCGTGTAGAATGGTATGTGATCAGATGTAACCAGAGTATGGGATATATAGTAAGTAATGGTGGGAAATGATGCAGGAAATGTAGACTAAAGTCAGATTGCAGAGGGCCTTCAATGTCAGGCTCAGGAGTTGCTGTATTTGGCCTGACCATCCCAGGTTTAGCAAGGGAATGGCATGATTGTATTTGCTCAGTTTTAGAAAGAAAATGCTAATGGTAGGGGGGTTGGATTGGAACAGGGGAGATGTTAGAGGAAAAATTAAGGCCCTGAATTTGTTGTAATTCCTAATTATGTGTTGAAGAGAAATGTAGAGGTAATACTGACGAGACTTAAGGACTAATTGGATGTGGAGACACTCTAGTTGGATTTTAGAAGCACATAAGAGTTTTCTAACATTTATACGCAAACACATACTCCTTATTTGTCTTCTGTAGACTCAACCTAATTCTCCCTGACCCTTTAAGTTGGCCATTGATTTATTTTTCTGTCTTCAAAAAAAAGGAGGAGAAGTTATAGGTCTGTGATCTTACGGATTCTTTCTATATGATTTGATCTTTGATGATCCCTTTAGGATTCTTCTGGCTGAGGAATGCTGAGTGCAAACAAGTTTTTGAAGACTTGAATGCTATGATTATATTTATGTGCCTCAGAGACCTTATGTATTTGGAACTGTCATTTTATGTTTGAAAGCCCACCTACTAAGCACTTCGGGGAAATTATTCTCAGCCGGTGACCTGTGTGGTAGGGAAACATTAGCAGTTCAACCTATTCTGTCTCCATTTCAGGCCTCCCACTGAGTGCTGAAGGAGAATTTAGATATTAGATAAGGGACCATACTGTATTGTTTGTGTCAGTTCCACTCTTTTCTGGAATATTCTTTCTTTCTACTCTTCTAGTCATTGAGGACACT
>NW_007789282.1:0-2178 GCF_000696425.1 Galeopterus variegatus
CTCTCCCCACCATTTGTTTGTATATTTATTTATTTATTTATTTATTTATTTATTTATTTATATCCCACAAATAAGTGAGAGCATGTGGTATTTCTCTTTCTGTGCCTGACTTATTTCTCTTAATATATTTTCTCTAAGTCATCCATGTTGCTGCAAATGGTGGTATTTCATTATTTTTAATGGCAGAATAGTATTCCATTGTGTAGATATACAACAGCTTCCTTATCCACTCATCTGATGATGGACATTTCGGCTGGTTCCAAGTCTTTGCTATTGTAAATAGTGCTGCAATAATCATTGGTATCCCTTTGACATGATAATTTCCATTCTTCTGGGTATATTCACAGCAGTGGCTTAGCTGGGTCATATGGTAGATCTATCAGCAATTGATTGAGGAACCTCCATACTATTTTCCATAAAGTCTCTGGCATTTTGCAGTCCCACCAAGCATATGAGAGTTCCTTTTTCTCCATAACCTCACCAGCATTTATCATTCTCAGGTTTTGGATATGAGCCATCCTACCTGGAGTGAGATGGTATTTCAAAGTGTTTTTGATTTGTATTTCCCAGATGCTGAGTAATGTTGAGCATTTTTTCATGTGTCTGTTGGCCATTCGTGTATCTTCCATTGAGAAATGCTTATTCAGCTCCTTTGCCCATTTTTTAATTGTATTACTTATATTTTTGCCATAAAGTTGTTTGAGTTTCTTATATATTCTGGATATTAATTCTTTGCGTAATATATATTTTGCAAATATTTTCTCCCATTCTGTTGGTTGTCTTCTCACTCTGTTAATTGTTTCTTTTGCTGTGCAGAATCTTTTTTTTTTTTTTTTTTTGTCTTTTTGCCTTTTTGTCTTTTTTCATGACCGGCAATGGGATCGCAACCCTCGGTGTTGCCCCCGCTCCTCGCTCAGCCAGTGAGCGGCCGGTCTGTATGTGGGATCCAAACCCTCGGCGGGAGCGTTGCTGCACTTCCCAAGTGGCGCACTGTAGAAGTGTGTCACTTGGCCGGCCCTGTGCAGAAGCTTTTTAGTTTGATATAATCCCACTTGTTTATTTTTCCTTTGCTTGTCTGTGCTTTTGGGGTAGTATTCACGTACCCAATCCCACTCCCTGGAGTGTTTCCCCTGTGTTTTCTTCAAGGAGTTTTATTGTATCAGGATGCATATTTAATTCCTTAATCCATTTTGAGATGATTTTGGTATATGGTGAGAGGTACAGGTCTAATTTCATTCTCCAGCACATGAATATCCAGTTTTCCCAGTACCATTTGCTGAAGAGGAAGTTTCTTCCCCAGTGTGTAGACTTGATGCCCTTTTCAAAGATCAGATGGCTGTAAGTGTATGGGTTGATTTCTAGATTCTCTATTCTATTCCATTGATTTGATTGTCTGTTTTTATGCCAATACCATGCTGTTTTGGTTATTATAGCTTTGGAATATAGTTTAAAGTCAGGTAGAGTTATGCCTCCAGCTTTATTTTTTACTTGCTCAGAATTGCTTTGGTTATTCATGGTCATGTTCTATTCCATATAAATTTTGGGATTTTTTTTTTCCATTTCTCAGAAAAATGTCATTGGAATTTTGACGGTGATTGCATTGTATCTGTAGATCAGTTTGGGTAGAATGGATATTTTCACAATGTTAATTCTTCCAATCCAAGAGCATGGGATATCTTCCATCTTTTCTTGTCCTCTTTAATTTTTCTCAACAGTGGTTTGTAATTCTCATTGTAGTGATTTTTCACATCCTTGGTTAATTTTATTCCTAATTATTTTATTTTATTTTTATTTTTTTTGTGACAATTGTGAATGGACGAGCTTTCCTGATTTCTTTTCTTTGTGGTGCAGCAACATGGATGGAACTGGAGACCATCAAGTTAAGTGAAGTAAGCCAGGCACAGAAAGACAAATGCCACATGATCTCACTCATATGTGGAACCTAAAAAAGAAAAAGAAAAAAAAAGTGGTTTGCATGCAAGTATAGAGTGGAATAATGGCTATGAGAAGCATGGATGGGAAGCATGGGGGTGGTGCAGGGTAAGAGGTAGATTAAGAAGTTCAAAATTATAGGTAGTTAGGAAAAATAGGTTCTGTAAAAATAAGTCAGTGTTCTACGCTGACTAGAGCTAATAGCATTTTATTGTATATTTCTAAATAGCTAGATAAGAGGATCTT
>NW_007789283.1:0-2178 GCF_000696425.1 Galeopterus variegatus
GCTTATTTTTTAAAGTTTTTTCAATCATTTGAAAATAATAATTGAAATTTCATATGTTTATGTGAAAGCATATTTCTATATTTATAGGAAGGAGGGTATATCTCAAAGTTGTTTGTCTTATGAAGACAGAAGGTATAAGCTTAAAACCTGCTGTTTATGACAAGATATTGGAGGTAGTTTGTGGGGATTACACAGGTGGGCACAGTTCTAACAGTGACTGAGTCTGGTTTGACCTCCTCTTTGGTCTTTGCCCCATCATCACACCTCGCAGGGCACCTCTACCTCTCCTTAAGCATAATGCCAGTGTCAGGAACAAAACAATAATTTAATAAGTATGTATTAGCTAGATGAATGGGAAAGGAATTTGGGGCATATGGCAACTTAAACTATGTTCTTTATAGGGACACAGAATGTTGTATTTTATGCCCTTTGTGAGATTCCGATCCACTTGAATACCAATAGCTAGACCGGAGACCAAGAAATTAAGCCTATAAAATACGATGATATATCTAAATAAAATTTATGGCCAAAGACAGTAATAATCATCTAAAACAACCAGGGAAATACAACTGATCTAGGAGATAGCTGAGAAGGTACTGAAGAAAAGCTTAAAATTTTTAGAAAAGAACATTTAAAGACATCTAATTAAAATTTACAATGAGATTTTATGGTATTAACAACATGTGAGGGGACTTTAAAGTGTAACAGATGAATAGAAAATGAGGATGATCCTGCCAGCAACAAATGAATGGGACAGAAAATAATTGGAAAAAAGTCTTAAAATAGAAAAATAAAAAATGAAGACATATAAATTATGTGTAAATATATATAAAATATCCTGAAAACAAATAAATAACCAATTTTCCAGGAAAAAAAGAAAAGAGGAAAGAATATAGGGAGAGGAAATAATTATTAAAGTAGTAATAGAGGAAATTTTTCTTGATTTCAGTTAAAATAACACCTATTTACATATGCATATCATGGTAAAATTCATGAGTTCCTTGAATAAACAGAAAACCCCACACATTTCCAGATAGAAAGAGCAATTTACCTAACTTCTTGTAGCAGTTCTCAAAGTATGCTCCAGCACATTTTGAAGGGGGACAGGGCAGAGGACCTTCCACAGAGTCCTGGAGGTGGGAGCAAATTTCATAATAATAGCACTGAGACAATGTGTGCTTTTTCCCTCTTGTATTCTCACGAGCACACAGTACAGATTTCTAGAGGCGATATGATACGTGCTATGGAACAAGGCTGCGCAGGTGAGGCAGTGCCAGTTATGTGGCTCTTTCTCATGGGGAATGCACAAATACACTCTTACTGCAAGATTAGTTATAATAACCAGAAATTGGAAGCTGAGAATGTCCACACACAGAATAGTTGAAAAGAGTTTGCATGTGATACTGAGCTAAAATAATAAATTAAGCTGCACATTATTATTATTTTGTTTTCACTTTGGTAAGGACACTCAACATGAGCTCTTCCTTCTTCCACTGCTCGCACAATACCATGTTATTGACCATAGGCCTGATGTCGATCTCTAGAACAGATCTCCAGAACGTAGTCACCTTGCATAGCCAAGACTTTGTGCACATTTCGAGAGAAGAGAGTGGCATTTGCCTATTTGGAAGTGGGTGGTTAAGGACGTAAGCGTAGGTTAAAACAAGCCTCCTGGATTCACACTCTGTGACTATGGGCAAGCATCTTAACCTCTCAGTTTCTATTTTCTATTTGTAAAATGGGTGTATACAGAGTGGCCCACTCACAGAGTTGTGGTGAGGGTGAGACATCACAAGTAAATCACCATCTTCCCGGCACAGAGTAAGGATTATGCGTTCATGCTGGCATTTTACTTGCAAAAAACCACAACTCCCATTCTGAGGTATTTTAGTTTCAGGGAAGTGCAAAAACAAAAACAAAAACACCCTAGATGTGCTTGACTCAGGATTTTGTTCCTAGTCTCCCAAACTCATGCAGAGTGGCATGACAATCCTTTTACTTCCCTATGTCTCAACTTTGCCATTTGCAAGATGAATTTAAAACCTCTTCTTTATTCTTAAAAATTGTATAAGAGTCATTTAAATAAAACCATTTCCAGAGTTATGGGGAAAGGTTAGTGTTTGAAACTTGGTAAGTGTTCCATTTAAGTAGTCATAAGAGAGACTTTACCAAATCAAA
>NW_007789284.1:0-2178 GCF_000696425.1 Galeopterus variegatus
TTTACAGATTAGGGAAACTGAGGCCTAAAGAACTGAAGGATCCGTCCCAAAGTTGCATGGTAAGTTGTAAAGCCAGCGTTTAAACCAAGGAGCGGACTCTCTCAATGCTATGATGTCTCCTAGAAGTGAAATTTCTGAAACAAATTGTGTCACATTTTTAACAATTTTTTTTACATATTGTCAAATTGCTCAAGAAAAGAGTTTTTCCAGTTTGTCTTCCAGAAGCAGAGTATAAGGCTGAGCATTTCCTCACCCCCTTGCCAACCATGAACACCATCATCTTCTTTACCTTTGGCAATCAGATATGCAAAAAGTGGTCTCTAATTCTCAGAATTCAATTACTAGTGGAATAATAAATTTTATATTTATTTGTATTTTTTGAGAATTTATCATTCATGTTGTTGGGTCTTTTTTAATTGTCATCTATTTTTTTTATGAACTTAACTAAATATTTTAAGTTTACTAACCTTTTGACACTGCATGTGTTGTAAATCATTATACAATTTTGTCTTTTAATCGTGTTTATAGTGGTTTTTACCAGACATGAATTTTGAGTTTTTCATAGTCAAATCTATCTGCCTGGAATTCTAACTACAAAACTATATTCTTTTTTACACAAACTTTATTACTGTTAATTACTTCATTACTATTTCTTATTGTATTATTATATTTTAATTAAAAATAACATACAGAAAAGCACAGACTATAATATCACAAACATTCATGTAACCTCTTTCAGATTTCACAATTATAACATTTAGCTGCATGTGTTTTCAGATCATTCTAAAATTAACATATTTTGGATACAACTACTACCTCAACTTTTCCCACTTTCCCCCTCTGCAACCTCCCAGGTATTTATTCTTCTAAAAGTTTAAGAGCATTAGCATTTACGTTTAAGTCTATGATCCATTATGAGTTCATTTTTGTGTGTAGCATAAGGTAAGGGTCTAGGTTATATTTTTCCTCCAGATATCCAATTTTTCCTAGCAATGTTTATTGAAAATAATATATTTTCCCCATGAAAATACCTTAGTAACTTTGTGGAAAATCAATTAAATATATAAGTGTGGTTCCATTTCTTAACTCTCTATTCTGTTCCATGAATCATCATGTCTATCTTCATAGCATACCATACTGCCTTAGTTACTATTGCTTTAGAGTAGGTCCTGAAATCAGGTAGTGTACTTTCTCCAAACTTATTTCTCTTTTTAAAAATTGTTTTTGCATATTCCAAGTCCTTTACCTATCTATATCAATTTTAAAATCACCTCATTAATTTCTTCAGGGAAAAAACACTTGCTAATTGTTTGATGGAGATTTCATTGAATTTGTAAGATTACTTTGGATAGAATTGGTATCGTAACAATGTTAAGACTTCAAATTGATGAATATGGTATACATCTCCATTTATTAATTACCCTTGGCAAGTTTTGGACATCATTTATTAAATAATTCTATGCTATTATAAATGGTATGCTTTATCTCATTTCATAAATGTTTATTGCTAGTACATAGAAATGCTATTGATTTTTGTATATTGACCTTATATCCTGCAACCTTATTAAATTTACTTATTAGTTTTACTAGCTTTTGTTGTAGATTCCTTAAGCTAATGTTATTTGCAAATAATAACATTTTGCTTTTTTTATCCAACCTTTATACCCTTTTTTCCTTGCTTTATTGCTCTTGCTAGAATCTCTACTAAATGATAAATAGAAGTGCTAACGCTAAAAATCTTTAAATCTCTAACTTATCCCTGATCTTAAGTAAAAAACACTAAACTTTTTATCACTGGTTTTTTTTGAAGGTGGTCTTAATCAGGTTGAGAAATTTTGCTTCTAAAAATCATTATTCATTGAGGTGGGGTTTTTTTGTTTGTTTGTTTTGTTGCGTTTTTTGTAGCTGGCCAATACAGGGATCGAAACTAGATCTTCTTGTTATCAGCATCACAATCTAACCAACTGAACTAACCAGCCAGCCCTAGTGAGATTGTTTTTTAACTATGAATGAGGGCTGAATTTCATCAAATGTTTTTCTGCAACTTTGGAAGTTATTATATGTTTTCTTTTCCTTTATTGTATTAACATGGTAAATTACACTAATTGATTTTCACGTTAAAGTAATCCTGCTTTCCTGGGACAACCTCCCCCAACCCAGGGTCATTTCACATCTTTT
>NW_007789285.1:0-2178 GCF_000696425.1 Galeopterus variegatus
AGATTTCTTTTTTCCCCCTCACTTTCCAACAGATATGCTTGTTCTGAACTATGTCCTGTTTTTCTTCAAGCCAGAAAGACTGTGGGTTATTAGTTTTGGTCACTGCTGAGGCACTATGATTTCCTTCCCTGAGACTAAAATTAGAAGGAAAAGAGTACACAGGAAACTTACCTTTGGTGTGTTTTATGTTCCCTTCTTCCAAGTTTCAACTCTTCCATAGAATCTGTTTGGTTTTGTGTACTCCCTAGAGCTTCCAATGCTTTGTTTTCTGTATTTCCTTTTCAAAGTTTATAGTTGTTGTCTGTGGAAGAGTCAGTCAGAAGAGAGCTTGCTTGACCAAATAAAAAGTAGAATATCTATATATGTGTGTATATGTTTCAATGAAGGGACTAGAACCCCTCTTATTAAAAAAAAAAAAAAAAACTCCTGGAATTCAATGGGGAAAAAAGATAATCCAATGGAAAACTGGTAAAGAATATGAACAGAGAGTTTATTGGAAAAATGTATTAAAAGTTATCAAAATTTACTTATATTAAGAGCAACACACAAAAAAATGATATATACATAAATGCAGCTGGCCAAAGTTTGGTTTGTGAGTCTGGTTTCTTGGGCACTGGAACATGACACCTTGCCCAAAATGGGCACTGTTACAAACTACAGCTAGCTGCCAAAATAGATGTCAGGGTGGTCAAGCATCTCTGTATTAGTCTTCCTGTGGCTTATAACAAAATAGTTGAAACTGAGTGATATATAAAGAAAATGGAATTTATTGTTTGCAGTTTCTGAGGCTTGGAAGTCCAAAGCCCATCCGGTGGTGTCTCCCATTGCAAGATGGTGAAAGCAGAGATGGCAGAGAGAGAGCAGAGATAGAGAAAGACACAAAACTCTCCTCTCTCTTCTTTTAGAGCCCTCAGAACCACCATTATTAATCTGTTCACTACTGCATGGTCCTACAATCCAATCACCTCTTCAAGACCCTCCCCCGCTTTCAATTACCATAATAGGATTTCCCACCATCTTAACAGTCACAGTAGCAGCTAAGTTTCTAATACATAAAACTTGAGGGACACAATTTAAACTTCATTGAGTTTTGGGGAGACATAATTCAATCCACTACAATCTCCTTAACTGCATTCAGCCTTTGTGTGAATCAGCCAGTTAATATGTTTTCATCATGCTCCCCATTTTTACAGGCTTTACGATTTGCCCTCAGACTCTACCCAGCTCTAACTCCCACTTGAAAGAAAGTGAGCCGAGATGCTGGGTATACCATTCAAGCTTTATTAAGGGAAGAAAATCTGCTGGGCTGTGCTCAAAGTAGCAGGCAACCCAGGGCTTCCCTGAAGAGGGGACAGCACCAGGCCTGGGGGTGGTAGAGCTTATATAGTGCATCATGGGCTGGCTGTTACCATCATGGAGGGTCATTATGCTAATGTGGACAGGGGTGGAGAACTGCGTCTTTGCAGAAGCAAAGGGGGTTTCTGTTTAAGTCAGGAGGCTTCTCGTAAAAGGAAGGGGGGAGGGGAGGGGAGGAGGTGGGCAGAGCCATTTTGTATTTGGGCTTGTCTAAAGTGTTGCTGGTTATGTTGCAAATCTATTACCATTGGAGGAGTTCATAATGTGGTTGCCGTCTCTTGCAGGCAACAGCCAAGGAAATCCATCTGGCCCAGTCCATGCTTGGCTAATCCAGTACCTGGGTGATCAATATCTTCAACATTCTAATGAAGTGCTGCTGTGACTCCTCTAAATATCAGAGTGTCTTAGGAAATAGTCCTGGTCACTTTTCCCTTCTCTTTTACCTTTTCTTCCTAGGTGATCCCATCCATTCCCAGAACCTTAACTATTATCAATGTGTTAATGACTATTAAATTTACATCAGCAACCCACTTCTCTCCTTTGAGTTCCAAATTGAAACATCCAACGACCTAATTTACATCTACTTTGAATGTCTCACAGATATCTCAAATTTAACCTGTCAAAAATCAGACTCTTAATTTCTACTTCCCTCCTCCCCAAATCTCCACCTTTCCCAAACTTTCTCTATCCAGTTCAAGACAGACATGGAAATCGAACCCCTCTTATTTAAAAATCTCCAAGAAATCTATAGGGAAAAATACAAATAACCCATCGGAAAGCTAGGCAAAGAATACAAGCAGATAGTTCACTGGACAAATGTAC
>NW_007789286.1:0-2178 GCF_000696425.1 Galeopterus variegatus
ACCGGTAACGGGATCACAACCCTCGGTGTCACGCCCGCACCGCACTCAACCAGTGAGCGGATCGGTCTCTATATGGGATCCGAACCCTCGGCAGGAGCGCCGCCGCGCTCCCAAGCGCCGCAATCTACCGAGTGCGCCACCGGGCCGGCCCTCCAGTCAATACTTTCTTCTTTTTCTTTCAGTGCATTTTTATATCATCTAATATTTTTCTATATTCAAATTTCTCCCACAAATGTCTTTACAACTAGCTTGTTCAAACCAGTATTTAATTCAAGATGATTGCATCTACTGTTATATCCTTTAAATACTTTTCAATCCAGCAAGCTCTCCCTATCAACCCTGATTTGTGAAGATACCAGACAAGAGGTCCCACGTAATGTCACAGCTGCTGGATTTGTGTGATGACTTCCTTGTGGTGATGCTTAACTTGTTGCTCTATCTCCCGTGTTTCCTAGAAACTAAAATGTCTATCTAAAGGATTGATGGATTAATATTAAACATTTTTGTCTGGAAAACATCGTAAGTTATGTTGTATAGTTGTGTTCAATTACATCAAAGGCATGTAACACCATGCTGTTACCATTAGTCATGTTACTGTTGGTGATGTTATGATTAGGGTGACATTAATCTCTTCTCTTTATTGTACAATGTTTTCTTCTTGAAATCAGAAAGTAGCCTGTGAACTCTGTAGTTTTGGTAGTATAATAAATGTCCATTCTCCCAATAGCTACATATCCAGTGATTTTCATAGCAATTAATAATACTTGCCTGAGTCAATAATTTCATTGGAATTGGTGAAATTTTTTGAATTCGTTCTATTATTATTAGCTCGTTTTCTTTTGTAAAGTAGAACATTCCCTACTCAACTGGGACTATTTGGTTACCCTTGATTACAGTTCCTTACAGAAAAGACAGGAGAAATGCTGGCTGAAGCATTTAAAAGATTTTACTAGGCATTAAGGGAAAACAAATGAGATAAATGCTGAGGGTATTACAAACATAAAATAGAAACTTGCTTTGGCTTACCAAGATTAAGATAGGTGCCCAAAGGACTGGCACAACTTCAGGTTGACCTTTCCTGCGTCCCTGGGTTCCTAGCTCCTGAGCTAATTCCCTGCAATTGGTCCCATCTGAACTCCTCTAGGCTCATGACCAACAGGGCTGTCTCCTTCTGTTGCTCACCCAAAGTTCACCCTCTCTGTTTCTATTTTATGTCTAAGAGTCTGGCCTCTTCCCCAAGAATGATCTCTCCCTTTAAGTGAGTCCCCCTACATCCAAGTTAATACAGCAGTGTATTAAATTCTCACACACCTATAATGTGACCATTTCTAAATATGCTGCTATAACCACGGCCTCCTAAATATAATACAACAACCGTAGCCTCCAATAACCAGGAATTATACAGAGTAACAGGAAGGCTCATGGTTTCCTTAAAAGAAAATGGTGGAAGAACCCCTGGAGTTAAGTGTTTTCCCCTGGAACATAACTATTACCTGCTGTAATAAGAAATAGGATGTAATACGAGTACGGTTCAATTCTAACACAGATGTTAGTCCTGTCTGCAAAAAGCAGCATCATAAGAGGTTTCCACTATATTTTTAACTCCTTGTCTTTTTCGCTTAAAAATAAGGGCCTAGCTTTGACAACCTCTGTGCAGGTGCAATCAAGATGGATGTAATAGAAGAATTCACCTTTTGCCATTCACATGGTACATTACAATAACCCCAAAATGACGGGGCCAGAACTTTCAGGCTGCAAGCAGATTCAAATATGGGCCATCCCTGGGCCGGCCCGGTGGTGCACTGCTACAGTGCGCCGCTTGGGAGTGCAGCAGCGCTCCCGCCGAGGGTTCGGATCCCACATACAGACTGGTTCCCGCTCACTGGCTGAGCGAGGTGTGGGCGCAACACCGAGGGTTGTGATCCCGTTGCTGGTCCCGGTCCGGTACGGGCGCGACACTGAGGGTTGCGATCAGTTGCCGGACATGAAAAAAGACAAAAAGGAAAAAAAAAAAATATGGGCCATCCCAAAACCTTTCCATTTTGTCAGACTCTATCAGGGTTATACAATCACAGACATAACTCACTCCTGTTAATTATTAAAATCACAGGGAGATAGAGCAACAATTAAATGGTTTAAAGGAGCGAATAAAAGCAAACAGTCATAGTCATCATCCAG
>NW_007789288.1:0-2177 GCF_000696425.1 Galeopterus variegatus
GAGTGGAATTGAGGAGTCTGATATTAACTCTATGTTGAACATTTTGCTCCCTCCTAGTTTTGGGGGGAAAAACCCTATTTAACAACCATCTTGCTTAAATAATTTAAAAACACATTCCAGCAACCAAGCAGTTCAGGAGCTTCTGCAAATCTTGGATCGAGATCCAAACAAAGGGTTCTTGAGGGGATCGGGCACCCCTCAGTGAGTCGTGTGAGTTCAAATGCTGGCTTCGCCACTCACTACTGTGTGACTTTGCCCAAGTGTCTCCACCTCTCTGGATCTCAGTGTCCTCAGTTGTGAAAGAGAGATTTTGACATCCAACTTGAAGGGGTTTTGTGGGGACTAAATGAGATAATATGTGATAAGCAGCCAGCATGCTGTAGGGGCTTACTACGAGACTGGGGGTGTCATTTAATGCAGCAAATATATGTTTATTTGTGCCTGTACTGGACACTCAACTATACCACTGGGAATGCATAAGGTTGGGAAGGACTAGGCTTTTGTAGAATCAGGGTGCTGAGCTCAGGAACAGGGGGCCCTCGCTGTCCCTCCAACACCTTTGATGCCAGGAAGGGCTGGGTCAGAGCACCACTCAGTCACACTGAAGTTCTCACTCTGTCCTCTTCTCTTCCTGCCAACCAGAATCATCCACTGTGCCTTGAGAGGGGTCTTCCCCTCCCTGTGCCTCAGTTTTCTCCTCTGTAAGGTACACATCACTCCTAGGGTGACCGTGATGATTGTGTAAATTAAGCACTAGAGCCTAATTTGTATATATAAAATGTTCAGCAAATGGGAGCCAATGCTTCCAGTTCTTAGGAGGGATGTGGGGGAAAAGTAAAAAAATAAAATGAGACCTGGAAAACAATATCATTTATAAAAATTAAAAATCCTATGTTGAGTGATATAAGCAAAATACAGAGGGATAAATACCACGTGTTCACTCATATGTGGAGCTAAGAGAGAAAGGAAGGAAGGAAAGAAAGACCACAGTAGTGCGGTGGTCTTACAGAGGGAGGGAACATTCCTAGGGCTGCAAAGCGGAGTGGGGGGTAGAGGGGGAAGGGGAGGGTGGTTGGGGGACAATTGGGGGGACACGGTATAAAAGCAATTTCTGGTAATTTATATCTCATGAATATTCTTAATAATAAAAAATAAATAAAATTAAAATAAAAATAAGTATTAAAATAAATCATGTCCAGATCTGGGAAAAAAAAAAAAAAAAGACAAGTGAACAGATATGATGTTGATGGGCGGGGGAGAGGGAGGGAGTAAAAAGAGGAATTGGTATAGGGACATGAAAATCAACTATACTGTATATTGATAAATTAAAATAATTAAATTAAATTTAATTTAATTTAAAAAAAATCCAGGCACACCCACTATAACGGCTGTGACAAAAAAGCTGACACCAAGCTGGTGAAGATGTGGAGCAACCGGAACTTTCACATGCAGCTTGTGGTTATGACGCAGGCAGGTGTATTAGTCCATTTCTGTTGCTTATAGCAAAATACACAGAACTGGGTGATTTATAAGAAAATGAAATGTATTGCTTACAGTTTCTGAACAGGGAAGTCCAAAGTCCATCTGGTGGCGGCAACAGTGACCAGGGTCTCACATTGCAAGATGGTGGAAGCAGAGAGAGCCGAGAGAGAGTAGCCTCCCCATTCGCTCTCTTTTTAAAGCTCTCAGAACGTGCCCATGACCACCATTATTAATCCCTTCACTATGGGGTGGTCCTGCAATCTAACCACCTCTTCAAGGCCCCACCTTTCAATTACCTCATAGGATTTCCCACCCTCAACAGTTACAGTGGGGGTTAAGCCTCAGTGAGTTTGGGGTGGGGGGGCATCCAGTCTACAGCTGCAGGCATGTGGGAAACTAGGCAGAATCTACCGAAGCTCAGAGCACACAGACAGCGTGAGCCAGCAATTGCACCCTTGCTATTCCCCCAGCTGAAATGTGTGCTTCCGATCACCAAATACTTGCTCAAGAATGTGCAGCTCTGTTTGCTACAGTGCCAAGCTGGAAACAAACCACATGTCTGGTGACAGGAGAATGGTGAGCCCACTATGCTTGTTTCACACGAGGGAGCACACGCAGCAGGGAGAACACACACGCTGGGAGGGACCATGTGCAACCACCTGGATGCATCCCACACACGTGCTACTGAGCTAAAG
>NW_007789289.1:0-2177 GCF_000696425.1 Galeopterus variegatus
CCTGACCTGCAGGTACAGGCGCTGCCGCGAGTGGCTCCTGGCCAGGAAGAAGGCAGACAAGGGCCTGGCAGGGGCATTTGGCGTAGGCCTAGGATCTGGACTGCCCTGCCCTCTCCGTGATGCTGCCGAAAATGGGCCGCTGGGAGGCAGGGCCTGGCCTAGGGTGCAGCCCACGTGGAGTAACCCATTGAAAGTGTGGGTGACAATTCTGTCTGGGCCTCCCCTGGCCCTGCTTGAAAACAGTAGCCTTGTCCGCAGGCCTGCCCTGCCACATAGGGAACTTTACTATGTGCCACCCACTCTGCTTCACCTATGTCACTTTAATTCTCACAATACCTTCTCAAGGAAGGGATCATTACCCCCATTTTCAGATGGGCCAACTGAACTCAGAGAGGAGAACTGGCATGTAAATTAATGTCAGAGCTGGGACTGGAAACCAGATCTCTTGTTGTCTTCCCCCAAGTGGGGGAGGCTCAAGGATGGCGAAGGAATGGGGTCATACTGGTCCAGGTGGAAGGTACTCCAAGAGAGGCTCCGGATGTTGGCAGACTCTCCTCATCCCTCAGGGCCCTTGTCCAGTCTTTGTCGAGGGTTGGCGGTGCCAGCCGGCCCTGGCACCTGGCCCCAGCCTCCGGCAGTGCACAGGCTGCCAATGCTGGGCTCAGAACCCAGCTCCTGGGGCTGCTTCCTGCCTGCGGGGCACGTGCTGTCTTTCTCCATCTGTTGTCCAGCTTCTTAGATGCTGCCCTGGGCCCTTCTTCCCAAGACAGAGCTGCTCAGGTGGGAAGGAAGGATGCCTGCTGGAGCCCTCTCTGAACTCTGGGAGAGGGGTGCAGTGGTCTGGGGGCCCTAGGTACTGAGGAAGTGGGAGGAGAGTCGGTTTGCATCCTGTAAGAGGCCAAAGCGCTTTTCAGGCAAGGTCAGCATCACTGTCCCCCTTCATTCATTCATTCATTCAGCACCTATGTGACAAGTACAATTTCAAGCAGCAGGGTGCACCTGTCAGCAAGACAGACCTGCCCTCCATGGTACAGAAGAGAAAACGGAGGCTCCAAAAAGTGATGTGACAGGCTGGTAGGTAAGCTCAGTTGATGAGAGCACAGCCTTATAACAAAAAGTGATGTGACAGACCCAAGGCCAGAGGGGCAGATGACGCCTGCCTTCCCAGGACCCAGGCTCTGAGGGGGAATCTCACCTGTGGTCCTCTTTGTGCTCCCCAGTCCTTTCTCCAGGGCTGTCCATTTCCCTCTAGAGACCTTGTGCATCAACTCTTACAGGTATGGGGTTCCATGAGGATGGTAACCAAGCCAGAGACCCAGCGAGAGAAGGCAGCCAGGCAGGGCCCACAGGGTCCCCTAAATCATCTAGGCTCAAGAAATTCACACCTCTGGGCACACACACACCTCCTCCCTCCCTCATTCATTGGGATTCTAGGCTTGTAGCCACGTGGGTTATGCTTCCATGTCTCCCATCTGCTGGCTGAGGGACTATGGGTGAGTCTCTTAACTCTTTGAGCCTAATCTGAAAAACAGGAGTAATAGAACCTGCAATGGCCTCCTTGCTGTCTTTGCTGAGTCAACTTTCATTTGACAAACTATGTGCTGGACCCTGGCTGGGTGCCAAGGAGATGACGATGGACAAACCATGTCTCCTTCCTAAGTTAACTTGCAGTGTACTCAGTATTGTGGGGGTGCAGAGGAGGGAGTAAAGAACATGAGGCTGCGTGGACAGAAGAGGTGACATTTGAATTCAATCCTGAAAGAAGACCAGGACTTTGCAAAAGTGACAAGGCAGGATGGGTTTTCTTAGTAGAGGGAGCCAGCTCACAAATGTTTGGGGATAGGAAACAAACCGATCTGTAAAGGGTCTCAGGTCATTCAGTTCACATAAAAAATAGGGCCCAATAATAACAATGGCTATTGTTTGTAGACCAATTACATGCCAGGTGTGTATATTTATAGGCGTTGTTTCATTTGCTTCTTGCAGCTGCCCAATGAGGTACATTATTATTATCAGCTGCCCAATGAGGTACATTATTATTATTATTATTATTATTATCACCATCATCATCATCATCCTCATCCTCATCCTTTTTTTTTTTTACGTGACCGGCAATGGATCACAACCCTCAGTGTCGCGCCCGTACCGGACCAGGACTGGCAACGGGATCGCAACCC
>NW_007789290.1:0-2177 GCF_000696425.1 Galeopterus variegatus
AAGGCAGTTGTTTTAAAGTCATTATCTAGTAGTTCTACCATGATGTCTTTTTCAGGAAAAGTTTCTATTAATTAATTTATTTTTCCTTTCAATGGGACATACATTCCTGGTTTTTTGTATGCTTTTTTTTGGGGGGGGGGAGGGGTGAAAACTTGAAACTTGAATCTAATAATGTTGTAACTGTATTCTATTAATTAATTTATTTTTCCTTTCAATGGGACATACATTCCTGGTTTTTTGTATGCTTTTTTTTTGGGGGGGGGGAGGGGTGAAAACTTGAAACTTGAATCTAATAATGTTGTAACTGTGGAAATCAGATTTGTCTTCTTCCACAAGGCTTGATTTTTTTGTTATTGTTTTTGTCTTTTTAACATTGTTGTAGGCTATCTTTGTGTCTAGGATCAATCTGAGGTATAGATTTAAGGTCTTTTCAGATTTTCTGAGACTGTGCCTTTCCCTAGAAAATAATGCTCACTTTATAATTTTCTCTATGTAGTCCCTTGCTTTTGAATATCCTAGTCTTGAATGTCTGGCTCGCAAAAGGAAAAAAAAAGTCATAAAAATGAAGGGGGAGAAGGATACTTGCCCTTTAAATCTAGAAGTAGGTTCAGTAGGAGGGGGAGGGGCTTAAAACCGTGGAGGAGGTGCACTAGCAGTGGCCACTCACCTTTCTGTCTGCACTTCTGTGATCAGAAGCAGCAATTGGCAATGGGAGCACAGCATTACCAATATTTCAAGGACAGGTTACTTTTTGCCTGCCGTGGCTCCTGCAAACAGTGTGAAAGCTTCTCCAGGAACGTATGCACGTCAGCTTGTCACAAGGATGAGGGGTGGGGTATTGGTAGGTGCTACTATGCTGTTTCTGTTGCTTATAACAAAATATCTGGAATTGGAAAATTTGTAAGAAAACAAAATTTGTTGCTTACAGTTTAAGAGGCTGGAAGTCCAAAGTCCAGGGAACATATGTGGTGAAGGCTTTCTTTGGTGACTTCAGTGACAGGAGGGTACCACATTGTGAAAATGGAAGAGCAGAAGGGGAGACTAACTTCTCATGTGCTCCTTATTTAAAGCCCTCAGAACATGCTCCCGGCCACCGTTATTAATCCATTCGCTACAGCATAATGTTATATTGTAATCACCTCTTCAAGGCCCCACCTTTTAATTGCCATGATAAGGTTTCCCACCCTCAACAGTTACAGGGAGGATTAAGTTTTGGGGGGACATTTAACCCAAGGCATATGCTAAGAGCCAAAATTTACCAAAATTAACTTTCAATTTTATTCAAGATTTCCCGTGGAAGCTGAAAGCCTTTAACAGACTCTAGAGTTCCAAAATAGTCACATCAGACAGATTCTGCCACAACAGTTGCTGTCTAGGTGGGGAGACAGAATTCTGGTGCTTTCTATTCCACCATGTTCCCTGAATCCTTGTACTGCTAGTTTTTAACATAAATGGATGGTACATAATGTTCTAAACTTCTTCTGTATCTGTTAATAAAATTGTATTTTTTTATTATTCAGTTTGTTAATATGATGAATGATATTGATGGATGTTCAAATATTAAAATAGCCTTGAATACGTAGGTGCAGGCACCCTTGGTCACGATGCACTATTGTTTTTATATATTGCTAAATCAATACACTGATATTTTGTTAAGAATGTTTGAAACTACCTTAATAATGAAAATTGGTCTGTAACTGTATTTTCTTGCATTATCTTTGTCTAGTTTTTGTATTATGGCAATACTTGCTTCATAAAATGACTTGGGACATGTTCTTTCCTCTACTGTTTTCTTCATGGTGCTGTGTAAAACCAATATTTTTTTCCCCTTAAATATTTAGAAGAATTTAGGGGAAACCAACTGGGCCTAGGACTGTCTTTTTGCTAATTGATATGAGAGAATTCATGTTATCTAGTTTTTCTTGAGTCATTTCTGGTGGTTTGGGTCTGTCAAGGAATTGGGCATATTGCTCTCTATAGAAATAGATGTCAAACTTTAAAATGATTGTAGGTTTTCTTTATTATTCATGTCTGTGTTCTCACTAGTGATGTGCTCTTTTTCCATTATGCTAGCAAAAATCTATGGCTCATCTCCTTTTCTTTGGCCAGTCTGACTAGAGGTTTATCAACATTATTGATAGTTTCTAGGAACCAGCTTTCGAGTTTACTGATTTTTT
>NW_007789291.1:0-2176 GCF_000696425.1 Galeopterus variegatus
TTTTTTTGCAGCTTGTTGAGTTTCCTTACAATTATTTGGAATTCCTTTTTAGGCATTTCATAGACTATTTTTCTTTGGAATCTGGTACTAGATAATTATTATATTTCTTTGGGAGTGTCATGTTTCCTTGTTTTTATCATGTTTTTTGTATGCCTACATTGATGTCTGGGCATTTGGTGGAACAATCACTTCTTCTAATATTCTGGAGTAGCTTTTCAAGAGAGAAACTAGCTGTGTTCTGTCAGTTGAGTAGGGTGTTTTAGGTTTGGTTCTAGATGAGTGCATTAGTGTAACCTCTGTGTGATTTCTTTGACTCTGTGCAACTTTGGAGTTATCTGTGTGTGCCTCTGTGGCTTTGGCTCTGGAGCACTGGGCAACTCCTTGCTGGAGCGGGTGACACTGGACTGGGTTGCAGGGGTCATGGATGAGATCTCGGACTCTTGGTAGAAGTTTGGGGGTGCCCTGCAGCTCCTAAGTTGAAGTGGGTATCTTAGAGTGAGGTCACTGTGGTTATGGCTGGGCCCTTCACCCCCAAAAGAGGTGCTGGTGCACTCTGAAACTCTTCAGCTGAAGTTGACAACCCTAGGTATCATTGCTGGGGCTGCTGCTGGCATCTTAAACTCCTGAGAGAAACACTGAAGTGCTCTGCAGCTCCTCAGCTAAAGTGGGGATCTCTAGAAGAGGTAGCTGGGGCCATGGGTGGGATGCTGTGCTCCCCATACTAATGTTGGGGTGCTCTGCAGCTTCACTTTAGAAGTGGGCCACTCTGAGTGAGGTTGCTGGGATCATGGGTAGGACCCTGCATCCTCAAGACAGACACTGGGTTTCTCTAAAGCTCCAGAGTTGAAATAGGCCATTCTGGATGAGGTCATTGCAGTTGTGGGTGGGACCCCATGCCCCCAAGAGAAATGCTATGTTACTCTGCAACTCTTTAATTGTAGCGGGCCACTCTGGGTAAAGTTGCTGGGGTTGTGGGCAGGACCCTACACACCCAAGAGAGATGCTAGGACAGTCTGCAACTGTTCAGCTGAAATAGCTCAGTCTGGGCAAGACTTCTGGGGTCATGGGTGGGCCTGGACCCTCTGCCCCCAAGAAAGATGGGTCACTCTGCAGTTCCTCAGCTGAAATGGGCCACTCTGGATGAGGTCACTGAGGCCATGGTCAGGCCACCACACCCCTAAAAGAGACACTGGGTTGCTTTGCAGCTCCTTAGCTGAAATGGGCTGCCTCACTTAAGGTTGCTGGGGTTGTAGAGGGGCCCCTCTGCCTTCAAGAGAGACACTGGGTTGCTCTGTAGCTCTTCAGCTGGAGTGGGCCACCCTGTACAAGTTTGCTGAGGTTGTGGGAAAGCTTGCTAGAGCTACAGATAGGACTCTGTGCCCCTGAGAGGCACTCCACTGAATAGTGCAAGGCTGCCCACAGGGGCAGAAAGCCCCAATCAGTTGGCTGTCTGGCTCTACTGACTCTCTCTGTCCTGGTAGTGGTCTCCACACTGTGCTGGACCACCTGTTCCTAGGATGCAGGGCACAGCATGGGCTTGGGTGCTGGAGTCACAGTGTGATGAGGGGGCCTTAGGGCTGTGGAGATGCTGGGACTTTTGGGCCCCAGGGCAAAAAGTACTCGGGTGTTGGCTCCAATTCCAAACTGGTGAGGTGGTGGCAGCACAGGCCCCAGGGGAATAGGGGGAGCTCAGAGTGAACTTCCTCCCTGGATTAATGCAGTTGTCTCCACACTGGGCTCACAGCCTGCAAAAGCTGTGCGGCTCCCTTGCAGCTTGGGTTGCAGGTGTCCACAGCGCAACTCTTGCTTACTTCCCCCCTCTTCCATCTCCTCCTTTCCCACCGTGCAGGCAGAAGCCCCTCCTGGTTCCCTGCTGCCCCTGGCTGGGGGATGGGGTGGTAGATGTTGTGCATTTGTTTCAGTTCTCTTTGTGGCTTTCCTGCATTTCTGTGCTCACCAGCACCTCTGCTACTCTTGATGTGCCCCTGTGTGCCCCCTTAGCTATTTTCTTCCAAGTGTAGTTGTGTGTTCCTTATTTTTTCTGTCTTTCTCGGAGACAAGAATGGCAGACTGCACAATTCTTTAATTGAAAAATCAACTTAAATTCTCTGTAAGTTGGTGTTTAGCATATATTGCAGTGTACAGATCTTTTCAAGAATCTTCATTTTTACAATGG
>NW_007789292.1:0-1005 GCF_000696425.1 Galeopterus variegatus
TGTTCAAGTAGAGATCCAAAGGGTTAAAACTTTTAACACAGCCCAGCTGTCAATACAGATGGTTAATGGCCAAGGCTCATTATTTATCACTATCCATCCTGCTCTCAGTTCATCCCATTGACTGTCTTGCCCTGTGCCATTTTCATACCACATAGTATCTGTTGAGGGCTGGACAGCAACAGCTGACCACTATGCTGAAGGTCTCATGCTAGAGCCATCTGTGATAGGTCCCTGTCCCTCATGAAAAGGTGTAGCCTCCAACTCCAGAGGTTGTGTCAGTTTCCTCCACAACTTCTACTGGGCGTAGCACAGTTTGCAGCTTTTTGTACAGAGGACTCATTGATACAGTGATCCTTTGCTCTATATATGCTCCCCATTTAGACAGGGTGGGATTCTGAGCCTCCCCTGATTTAGGGTTGGTGGCCCACATCTGCAGCCAACCTGTTATGGGCTATGTTATCCTTACTAGGTCTTTGGTTGTTCTTCTGATAGCTTCAGTGGCTTTCAAGGCAGAATATACAGCTGCTAACTGCTTTTCTATTAGGGTGTAGTGCACTTCAGCAGCCTTCCAGACCTGAGGCCAGAATCCTACAGTGTGCGTAATCAGTCTTGTCTCTGCCACAAACCCCATCCTAACCCCTCCTGAGTTATATGTACATCTAACTCAAAAGGCTTAGTGGGAACAGCCACTCATAAAGCCTGTACTTGCTATATTGCCCTTTTTGTATTCTGGTAAGCTTGTTCTACTTCCTCAGTCCAATCCCAGGGGGCTCCTTCCTTTGTTAATGCATACAATGGGCATGCCATTTGGGCCATATGGGTACAAAAGCTCTCCAATACCCCAGAAGTCCCAAATATGTCTGTAGCTGAGCTACAGTTGTGGGTTGAGGGTATGCCTGTATCTTATCTATAATAGCTTCTGAGATGACTCTTGTCTTACCTGACCAGACCACTCCCAGGAATGTGACTGAAAGCCCAGGTCCTTGCACCGTGGCTGTGTTCACA
>NW_007789293.1:0-2176 GCF_000696425.1 Galeopterus variegatus
AATTAAAATATGTAAGTTATGGCACGGAGAAACTAAAACTGTCATTCTTTATAGAACCTGTCAATACTATCTGGATATACAAAAGAATCTACTGAATAACCATTAGAATAAGTGAATTTAGCAAGTCACGCGTTACAGGGTCAATACATAAAAATTAACTGTATTACTGTAGGTTGGACATATACCATTAAAATTTCAAAAAAATAATATTTATGATAGCATTTAAATACACCAAATAAATAGTAAATAAATCTAATGAGAGAGGTGTAAGATCTCTACTTTGGAATCTATAAAACATCAGTGAGTGTTCCACTTCTGATGTGGTCTAACAATGTCTTTCCAAAACAACTATCCTCAGATAACAGACTTAATCACTCAGTGACGGGTGGGGAGAAGCCTGAAATCACATGAGTGGACCAAAAATAAACAGATTTTAAATGGAAGACATCAGGTAGAAGAAAAGCATGGCATGGTGTCAGTTTCCCAAATTTTAATGAGTTTTAGCTGAGGGCAGGCTAAATTCAGCAACATGCAGAGTGACTAGAACTCAAAGAACACTGGCAATCTTTCTGACTCAAAGAACCAGAGGAGAGAGTTTTAGTAACTTCTGTACTTTAAATCCCTTATATTGTTCAGATTTAGGATTGTTATGTCCAGCTAATGAATCAACCCTTTCATCATTATGTAAAGCTTCCCCCCTCTCCCCACTGGCAATACATATTTAATTGAAAGCTACCTTAGTTTATATTATTATAAACTTGTGGGAAGGTGTCTCTGAAAGGGGCCATGAGTGTGTCTCTGGGTTGCTGGAATGTGCTGTTTCTTGATGTGGGCATTGGTTACAGAGGTATGTTCAGTTTGTAACAATTTATTAAGCTATACTGTAATGAGCATGTACTTTTCTGTATGTATTTTATGCTTCAATAATTTTTTTTTTTTTAAAAAGCTTCTAGTTAGACAAATAGATTTTTAAAAGTGCTCAGAGCTGGGGCTGACAGAATCTGTGGAATCAAAGCTTTGTTGACTCTTGAAAGCCACAGTATCCTTAGAGAACCTGCAGTTCCAGCACCTCATTCTATGGAAAAGGTAGATAAAGCCCAGAAGGAAGAAGTTTAGAACAGAGTCTGGAGCCCCTGTCTTCTCAGTGTTTGGCTGTAGATGTAATTGATGGTATCCATCTCCACCAGTTATGCTGGCCCTTCTGGAAGGGGTGAGGGAAAGTAGTTAATGCTCCTTTTTGTCTTGGATAAAGTAGGCAACAGATAACAAAGCTTCTGTTGTCCTCTGAGCTAGCATTGTCTGCAGTTATGTCATTATTTTCTCAAAAGGTTGTTTGTGAGGTCACTTTTCCCCAGGCAAAGTGAACTTGCATGATTGGGAAAACTCTGAGAGTGAAGGTAGACTTGGGAGATTGTGCCAAGAAAAACAGCATCGATCACATAAAATTCTTACAAAGACTAAGGAATAATCCCTAATGAATGTGTTAACTCGGGTAATACTTGCTGAATTCTGAATTTAAAAAGGGCACAGAAACCATCTCTGAGAAAACCATATCAAATTTAGAGAAGAGCAACCTCACAGGAGAGGAAGGCATTTGAATAAGGTTTAGAAGTGGCACCTCAGCATTGTAACTTTGTGGTTTTCCAATGTGTTTTAATCATCTTCCCCAAGCAAAGAGATAATGATGGATACTTTCATGAAAGTAAGACACTTGGCATTCACTGCACGATCATTATATTAGGTTTTGAAGTGGGGAAATAATGTCTGACTAGGCATAAAGCAGAATTGCTGGGCAACTATTCATTTGCTGGTGAGTTGGATTGAATTTTGGCATCAACTGTGACACCAGCTGCTCCCTTTAGAGACATGAGGGGCAGCTGCAAACACAGTACAAACTCAGTTCACTCCAGAAGCAGCAGCACTTCCGTGGGTGGCTGCTATGGGAACAGGACTAACAATAAGTGCAGTCTGGCTGCCGACTTCTGAGAATGCTTCCCAACTGTATTTTCCCAGAACGAAGGGTGTCAGGCATCCTGGTAAAATATGGGGAGCCTGACATGGAAATTCATGAACCAGGGCTCACAAAAGGTTTGGTGAGAAAATAAATGTTGGCCATTTGGTTAGGGAGAACACAGTCTCAGGACACTGCCAAGATCAAAGCCAGTAGATATAAAAA
>NW_007789294.1:0-859 GCF_000696425.1 Galeopterus variegatus
ATTGTGTTGATATACCACATTTTCCATATCCACTCATCTGATGATGGACATTTGGGCTGGTACCAACTTTTGGCTATTGTAAAGAGTGCTGCAGTGAACATTGGGGAACAGGTATACCTTTGACTTGATGATTTCCATTCCTCTGGGTATATTCCCAGCAGTGGGATAGCTGGGTCATATGGTAGATTTCTCTGCAACTGTTTGAGGAACCTCCATACCATTTTCCATAAAGGCTACACCATTTTGCAGTCCCACCAACAATGTATGAGAATGACTTTTTCTCTGCAACCTCACCAGCATTTATCATTCACAGTCTTTTAGATATTAGCCATCCTAACTGTGGTGAGATGGTATTTCAGTGTAGTTTTGTTTTGCATTTCCCAAATGCCAAGTGATGTTGAGAATTTTTTCATATGTCTGTTGTCCATTTGTATACCTTCCTTTGAGAAATGCCTATTTAGCTCTTTTGCCCATTTTTTAATTGTGTTGCTTATTTTTTTCTTGTAAAGTTGTTTGAATTCCTTGTATATTCTGTATATAATCCTTTGTCAGATGTATATTTTGCAAATATTTTCTCCCACTCTGTTGGTTGTCTTTTAACTCTGTTAATTGTTTCTTTTGCTGTGCAGAAGTTTTTTAGTTTGATGTAATCCCATTTGTTTAATTTTCCTTTGGTTGCCCTTGCTTTTGGGGTCGTATTCATGAAGTCTGTGTCCAGTCCTACTTCCTAAAGTGTTTCTCCTATGTTTTCTTTAAGAAGTTTTATTGTTTTGGGGTGTATATTTAATTCTTTAATCCATTTTGAGTTGATTTTAGTATATGGTGAGAGGCATGGGCCTAGTTTCATTCTCCTACATAT
>NW_007789294.1:1778-2176 GCF_000696425.1 Galeopterus variegatus
TTCCTGTTCTTAAAGGAAAAGCTTTCAGATTTTCACCATTCAGGATGATATTGGCTGTCGGTTTATCATATATGGCTTTAATTATGTTGTGATATTTTTCGTCTATAACTAACATGTAGAGAGTCTTTATCATGAACAAATGTCGAATTTTATCAAATGCTTTTTCAGCATCTATAGAGATAATCATATGGTCCTTGAGTTTGATTTTATTAATATGGTGTATCACATTTATCGATTTGCATATGTTGAGCCAACCTTATTTCCCTGGGATGAATCCTACTTGATCGTGGTGTATAATTTTATGTATGTGTTGCTGTATTCTGTTAGCTAGTATTTTACTGAGGATTTTTGCATCTATATTCATCAGGAATGTTGGCCTGTAGTTTCTTTTTTGTTGT
>NW_007789295.1:0-2176 GCF_000696425.1 Galeopterus variegatus
CACCCACCTGCCCCCATTAAATCTCCAACATGAGAGCTTCCAAGTTTTGGGAATTCCTTAGGTATAGACTGCCAGAGAAGGAAAAGCATTCAAGAACTTACAAATTTGAATCTGCTCTGACATTCGAACAAATCACCATTTACAAGAGAGCAAGGTTGGGGTGCGAGGGTACAGACCAGGCTCCAACTGGGGTTGAGCCGACCTGACAACACGTGAAGGTCCATCAGTGGGCCTTCCAAACCAGAACAAAGATAATGCATAGATAATTTGACTATGTTTTCCAAACTAAGCAAGCTAACTCCACTTGGGCAGAATGGTGTTCAGGACTTTCCCAAATGTTAATCAAATGTTGGTAAACACTATGATTGAAATTCCGTATTTTTAGAAATATCAAATGCTGGGTATTGTTCATTCATTCATCCACTCAGCAAACATTTATTGAGCACCTCCTATATGCTAAGCTCCATTTTAGGTAGTGGGAATACAGCAACGAACAAAACAACGTTCCTGCCCTAATGGAGCTCACAGTCTACCAGGCAGGGTAAGAAGAGAAAGATGAAAGTGAAAAACAAGCATATCAGATGGTGGTAAAAATGGGAGAAAGTAAAGAAGGTCAGTTTAATAGTAGTATCTGGTGGCAAAGGGATTTGGCAGCAAAGCAGGGTTACCAATTTAGGTAGTATTTGTCAGGAATGTCCTCACTAAGGAGGTGGCATTGGAGAAAAGCCTTCAAGGAGATGAAGAAGCCAGTATGTGCACATCTGGGAAGAGCATTCATTCTACAAATACAAAGACCTGCGGCGTTGGCAGGCCTGGCATGTTCCAGGATTGCCAAGGAGCGTGTCTTCGAAGGGGTATATGAGGGGAAGAGTCTTGAAAGATGAGGTCGGGGAGGGGAGCTTTGCTTCAACTCTGAAGAAGAGATGCCATTGGACGATTTGGAGGAGAAGGGAACATGACCTTTAAAGAAGATCTGTCTTGCTGGGGATTAATTTTCATTTTCACTTTCATCCTGATTTCCTGGCACAATATCCATATCAACCAGGCAGAGGATGTCAATACGGGATGTGATGTATTAAGACAAGCGAGAGGTTCCCATTTAATGTGAATGTAGGACCTGCTTCCTCTTTATCCTTGAGCGCAGGTTACACCTGCTCTGTCCAATATGGTAGCCACTGGCCACATGTGCGACGGGCCGCTTGAAGTGTGGCTAGTCTGAAATAAGAAGTGCTGGAGGGAAGAAATCCACCCGGGAATTTGAGCACTTAGTGTGAAAATAAAAGAAATATAAGATATCCCATTAGTATTGTTATAATGATTGCAAATTGAAATGATGATATTTGGGATATATTGGGTTAAATACAGTGTATTATTAAAATTAGTTCACCTTTTTTTTAACTTCTTTTAATGTGGCTACTAGAAAATTAAAAACTGCACATGTGGTTCACACTCTATTGCTACTGAACAACATAGAATTAAAGTGTTATTAGAATGGGTCAGACCTTTCCATCATAAAGAGATGCTGGATAAAGTGCAGCAAATGAAGAAAAAAGAATAACTCAGGCTGCAAAATACCATCTCCCTATGAGCAAGAAGAAAGGCACTGGCATCTCAAGGTAAGGAGGAGGCTCTTTCATGCAGCTTTCTGTACAAAGGGCAATAGTCACAGTCACGGGCAGCCAGGAGCCATTTGGTGGGTCTCTCCTCAGAAAACCAAACCAGAAACTCTGGTTTAAAATATTTAGGTTTGACATACAAATAAATGTCCTAAAAGAGTGAACTCAAGCAGGTCACCATCACAAGGACTACAGCTAAAAATCATCCAGCCGTGCAGGAAGCAAAGGCACCTCCTGGTTGCTGGTGACTAGACAGTCTTATCACCCCATGAAATCCTCACAACCATCTGGGACTTCTTTTATTTTAAAAAAGAAGAGGAGGTGGGAGTGTTTTGGGCTCCGAAGCCCTAAAGTTTCCCTGAAACCTGCTATTCCCTTTCTCCAGTGAGGAGCAAGGGGTCCATCCGATTTGTTTTGCATAAAGCTCTTCACGCATGAAATAGCTCTCCAGGTCCAATTTGCTACAGTAACCATATTAGATATGGAGGAAGAAAACATAAGGTTCCTGGGTATTTTTTGCCAAGAAATGGTTTCCCATTTTATAAATGAAGAAAGTGAGG
>NW_007789296.1:0-2176 GCF_000696425.1 Galeopterus variegatus
TACATAGCTATGGGTCGCACTTACTACAGAACTTAGCTGCTTGTTCAGAAGTGTCAAAATGCCAGGTGTCAAAAACAACTATTCTAAAGAACCAGAGGATTCTAGTTCCCGTGAGCAGATTTCATGTTATCTCGCTTTTTTCAGAGTTTTCAATAAAATCATCAATGGAGAGGGAATCAATTTTAGAATTGTTTCTTTCTGGGTTTTAAAATAAAGACTAAAATTTTCCCAACATTTAAAACCTAAATTTATGGCAGAATATGGACTTCTTCCCTTCGTGTTTGCTCCCAGAAATAGAGTTACATTCCTGGCAAGGTTCAACACATTCTTGGCTATTTGGGTCAAATGGGCTCCTTTGTGCCATTTCTCCTTTACCTCAGCAGGCGCATCCCAGCCGTGGCTCCCAGGTAGATGCGGGTGGACCCATGGAGGTGGGCTGGAACCTGCCCCTTGACTTTTCCCATACAATCTTCAAAGGCTTTGGGGGCTTCTTGGGGATTATTCCCATAGCTGGAGATCCCAGAGCCTGAAGAGCAAGCAGTTAGTACTTGTCAGCATTTCCAGAAGCCAACAATAATAATACAACTTTTAAATAAAAGACAAACTGGCTTTAAATTTTACTGTTAGGTTGTGGTAGGGAGTTGAAAACAGGTAGATGTGCTAATTCCCAAGGGTCACACTGATCAGTCCTCTCCCAACCTCTGGAAGGAATAAATTACAAAGGTGAAAAAAGTGAGCTTTAAAAACATGTCTTCATTATGGAAATTTCAAATATAAATGGAAGTAGAGAGAATAGTATAACGAACTCTAAGCACCCATCTCCCAGCTTCAACAATGATCAACTCCTACTTCATCTGTTCTCTCTCCACTCTCTTCCCACAAAGTGATTTGCAGACATCGTATCACTTTATTCCCAGTATTTCAGTATGTATCACAAAAGGTAAGAATTCTTTGAAAGAAGCAAAATTAAAGTACCATTATTACACCTACAAAAATTAAAAACAATGCCTTAATATCATCCATTATTTGGTTAGGGTTTGCATTGCCTCCAAATTCATTCTCCTTCTCCCGCTCTGTGCCTCTTTCTCTCCTTCCGCTCCCTCCCTGCCTCTCTCTCTCCACTCCCCTTGTTTGTATAAATCAGGTTCCCAGTAAATTTTATACATTGCAATCTTAAGCCTCTTTTAATCTATTGGTTCCACCCTCCCTTTCTATTTTTCCTTGTAATTATTATTTTTTTAATCTTTGCAATTTCTTTGTCCTGTAGAGTTTCCACAGTGTAGAATTTGCTGATTGTACCCCCACAGTTCAATTAACATCTTACATGGTCCCCTGTATTTTCTATTAATTGCTAATTGAATGTAGAGGCTTGATCAGATTCAGGCTTGAAATTTTTTGGAAAGAATACTTTATAGGGATTAGTGTGTGCTTACAATAGAAGGCACATAGAGTCTGGTTGTCTTTCTTTTTGTGCTTACATCCGTTATTCCATTAGGGGTTGCAACATAACGATATTTATTTATTTGGTCCTTTTTTTTTTTTTTGAGACTGGCCACGCCACGCTCAGCCAGTGAGCGATCTGAACCCACGGCGGGAGCGCTGCTGCGCTCCCAGCGCCGTACTCTCCCGAGTGCGCCACGGGCTCGGCCCAACGATATTTATTAATTATTTTTTTAATTTTTTTTTTACTTATCACTACACAAATTATGAAAAATAGTGATATTTTAATTCTACCTTTTGTTCTTCATTTATTGCCTTAAAAGAGACGATATTTATTAATTATTTTTTTTAATTTTTTTTTTACTTATCACTACACAACTTATGAAAAATAGTGATATTTTAATTCTACCTTTTGTTCTTCATTTATTGCCTTAAAAGAGAAAGACCTCCCCAGCGTTAACTATTGGGTTACTCTATGCTACAGTTTGTAAAGGAAAGGCAGGATAAGTGCTTGATTACTTCCTTTATTTACCAGCTTAAAAAATGTAGGTTGCATCTCCAACATCCCCCTAATTTAACCAATAAGGGATTTTATTTGCTTTTTACATCTGTAGGAAAATATGAATTTAAAAGTATTTGAGTGCTTCAATTTATTGCAGTTATTCTTATCGATGATCTCACCTTTGGCCAGTGGGTTCCTCCTCAATGTGGTCCCTAAGTCTTTTTGACATGACCC
>NW_007789297.1:0-464 GCF_000696425.1 Galeopterus variegatus
TGTCAGCAAATTAGGTATAGAAGGAGAGTATCTCAACATGATAAAACTGTATATGACAAACGTAATGTCATCATTCTGAATGGAGAGAAGTTAAAAGCTTTTCCTTAAGAATTGGAACAAGACAAGGATATCTTCCCTCAGCTGTTATTTAACATAGTATAGGAAGTACTAGCCAGAGGAATCAGGCAAGAGAAAGAAAGCATGGGCATCCCAAACAGAAAAGAGAAAGTCAAATTATCCCTGTTTGCAGTCATAATGATTCTATATACAGAAAAGCCTAAAAAGTTTCCAAAGAAGCTCTTAGAGTCAGTAAACAATTTCAGTAAAGCGGCAGGATACATCAACATGCAAAAATCACGAGTGTTGGAAGCTATCGAATCAAGATGGTGGAATAGACGGTACACAGGGTCACTCTCTCCCACAAATCAACCAATTTACAACTATAAAAATGTAACATCAGCCAA
>NW_007789297.1:1464-2176 GCF_000696425.1 Galeopterus variegatus
GGGTATATGGTGATGGGGACCAGACCTCTCTCCCACAACCAGACACACTACGCCAGCGCCTTGGGGCCCATGCAGGGACCCAGGATATGGAGTCGGGGACCGGACCACTCTCCCACAGCCAGGCACAACATGCCAGCACCTCAGAGCCCACCCAGGAGCATGGAGAATGGGACTAAACCTCTTTCCCAAACCAGACACTCCACGCCAGCACCTCAGGGCCTGCTGGGGGACCCGAGGCAAGGAGAAGGGGAATGGTCCTCTCTCCCACAACCAGGCAAACTGAGCCAGTGCTTCAAGGCCCACCCGGGGACCTGAGGCATGGAGAATGGGACTGGACCTCTCTCCCACAACCAGGCACACCGTTCCAGCACCTTGGGCCCCACCCAGTGACCCAGGGCAATGGAGAAGGGGACCGGACCACACTCCCACAACCAGGTACACAGAGCCAGCACCTTGGGACACACTCAGGGACCCAGGGTATGGAGTTGGTGACCGGACCACCCTCCCACAGGACCAGACCACCCTCCCACAACCAGGCACAAGATGCCATGACCTTGGAGCCCACCCAGGGACCCGGGGTATATGGTGATGGGGACCAGACCTCTCTCCCACAACCAGGCACACTGAGCCAGTGCCTTGAGGCACACCCAATGGCCAAGGGCATGGAGTCAGGGACCAGACCACCCTCCCACAACCAGGCACAACATGCCAG
>NW_007789298.1:0-2175 GCF_000696425.1 Galeopterus variegatus
CACATTGGGGATTTAGGCTTTAACATATAAATTTTGGGAAGAGACATGATATCAGTCCATACCAGTGGTTAAACACTTTTTTTTTTAATGGCCAGAGGACAACAGGGTATTCAAACATAGGAGGCAAAGACATGGAAATATAGATTAAAACAGGTCTTACTAAGGTGGAACCTGGCATACCATTCAGTGGTTAAACACTTTTTTTTTTTAATGGCCAGAGGACAACAGGGTATTCAAACATAATAGGCAAAGACATGGAAATATAGATTAAAACAGGTCTTACTAAGGTGGAACCTGGCATACCATCATTTGTATCCTACAGATGATCCCACAGATTCCCAGGTTGAGGGAAAAATCTAGAATAAAAAATATTTTGCTAAAATTGAGAGAAGAAGGCTGACCTAGAACAAATAGTCATTTTAGCTCCAAGGTTTTGATATACTGTATTATATCACAAATATAATTATTGTTCCCTCTTTATAGTTATTGGTGAAACGAATTATCACACTGTAGTGTTCCAAAGTGCATCACTCCTCTATCCAGAAGGCATGTACCATTTCCTTGATATGACCAGAGATGGGTGGTGCAGTGGATTTTTACTGGTCACGCCTGGGAGAATGTGATGGGGCTGGCAATCCCGTCCCTTCACTGAAGCCAAGCTGCTTCCAGTAACTGCCCAAGCCAGGGTGATGCTTCAGGGTGTGGCAAAGAACAGACCCTTCAGTACCTGCCTTAAACCCAATGATCAATTTTCACCATTCAGACACTTAACCAATATCCACTCATTCGTTTACTCGACAGATGTTAATTAGGCACTATTAAATGAACAAAGCAGGCATTTAACTTACTTAACTGTTGAATGTTTATGTTTATCATGGAAGCCGAAATTATTGGTAAACAATGAAGAAGGTAATTGAAGTGTTAAAAAAAATATGACAATGAAGAAAAACAATTAGAGTATGCCTTTGAGAATAAGGAAAGGGGAATCTAGTAAAATATGGTGGTTAGGGAAGGCTTCCTGATGGGACTCAAATGATTTAAGATACTTCTGAAAGGCTTCGGATCCGTCTCAGCATTACGTATGCTTTGGAATTTTTGCCTTCTTATTTGAAGCTAACACTTTTATTCATAATGAAAAGCAGCTAAAATTTGGATATTTGATGAGGCTGAAGATTCACACAAATGGAAACTGTTGATTTCAAGTATATACAGCTAACCAGTTCTCCACTGATATAAACTGAAATTGGTGGTGGTAATCATTATCAACATTTCACAAAGCGTTCTCAGCTTCAACACACTTACTTCAACATCCCAGTGAGGAGTATAATATTGTCTTTAATGTGTAGAAAGGAAAGAGGAATTTCAAGTCAGAGACAGATTCTGAGTTAGCAGCCACTTCTATGGTATAGCCAGCCTGATAGAGCGCATTCCCTGTGTCTCTCTCCCTCGTTCTCAGCTTTCCTTTGTCTCTCTAATTCTGGTCAGCATGCTGCCCACTTCACCACCTTTTTCCTCTGAAGAATTTGTCAGGATTTTTAATAATCACAGCTGCTTCAGGTCCAGGGCCCTAAAATTTTGGAAACCAGGGTGGGCTCAGCTGCTGGAAAACTATGGGTCTTCCCAGATGGGAGAAATGGAGAGCCCTCGTTGCTGTCATAAGTCCTCTGCCTGACAGCTTGAGCTGGGGCTCGGGCGGGGGGCCGCATTTCTTTCTCTGCTGCATGAGGCCTTGCAGAAACTGCTGAAGAGTGGCAGGTATGCAGGGGTCCCTTAATTCCTGGGGATGTGCAATCCGTGTGAGTAATGGTTTCTACAGCACATAAAGCTATTTGAGATTTCCTTCTTTCTCTATAGGCCAAATCAAAGAATGTTCCCCACTTCTTAGGCTCTCATTACCTCCCTCTTATTAGAAAAAGCCTATGTTTTTAAAAAGTTCTGGTGATGGTCTACCCACTGAAACAATTTTGACAGCCTTCAGCTGCTGCTGCTTCTGCTGCTACTGCAAGCCAAGAAAACCGAAACTCTCACAAGTACCACCAACACACATCCATGCATGCATATCACACACACACCACTCACCACACACTACATACGTCACACACTGCACAAACCACATACACACAACACACACCACATACATACACCACACAGCACACACATACACACACCACATAC
>NW_007789299.1:0-2175 GCF_000696425.1 Galeopterus variegatus
TTACATGCACTTTTATAATAAGGTAACAAATAGGACTATCATTCATATATTTTTTATATTCATATTATTCACACAACACCATTTATTGAAAAGACTATATTTCATTTTTATTGAAAAGATGTGGTCTACAGTTTACCTGTTCCCATAAATAGAAAGCCTACAAGTTTGGTTGCCATTTCTATAGTTTCTATTCTGTTCAACAAGTCTATTAATTGTTATTTGCCCCAATGCCAAACTTTGTAAATTACTCTTGATTGATTTATTTTCCAATTTTAATTTTATTCTGTTTTCTAAATTGACATATTATATACATTTATTATATATACATGATGTTTTGAAATTTATATACATTGTGGAATGGCTAAATTGAGCAAATTAACATATGCATTACCTCACATACTTATCATTTCTGTTGTGAGAATACTTAAAAATACAATACATTGTCATTAACAGTCATCATTCACTCATCTCTTGAACTTATTTCTCCTATCTAACTGAAATTTTGTATTTTTGATCAACTCTCCCCAACCACTCCTCCAACCCATCCGCCCCAATAACCACCCTTTTACTCTTTCTATGATTTTAACTACTTTAGATTCCACACATAACAGAGAACATTTGATATTTGTTTTTCTGTGCCTGCATATTTCACTTACCATAATGTCCTCCACCTTCATCTATATTGTCACAAATGACAGAATTTCTTTCTTTTTGTGTGGCTGAATATTCTTTCATTGTCTATATATTCACATTTTCATTACCCATTCATCTGTTGACAGACACTAAGGTAATTTCATATCTTGGCTATTGTGAATAACGCCACAATAAACAAAGGAGTGCACATATCTTTTCAACATACTGATTTCATTTCTTTTGTATATATATCCAGTAGTGGAACTGCTAGATCATATGGTATTTCTATTTTTAATTTTTTGAGGATCCTCCATACCTTTTTCCATAATAGCTGTATTAATTTACATTCCCACCAACAAATATACAAAGGTTCCCTTTTCTCCATATCCTCACCATTTACCCATTTTTAAACAAGATTATTTGTTTCTTTGTTATGAAGTTGTCTGAGTTCCTTATGTATTCTGGATATTAACCCCTTGACAAATGCATAGTTTGCAAGCAAGTACTTTCTCCCATTTTGTATGTTGTCTCTTTACTCTGCTGGTTGTTTCCTTTGCTGTGTTGAAGTTTTTTAGTTTGATGTAATTCAATTTGTCTATTTTTGCTTTTGTTGCTTGTGTTCTTGAAGTCTTCTCCAAAAAAAATCTTGCCCAGTCCAATATCATAAAGCATTTCCTCTATGTTTTGTTCTAGTAGTTTCACAGTTTGGGGGTATTAAATTGAAGTCTTCAATCCATTTTGAGTTTTGTTTGTTTGTTTGTTTCGTATATATATGATAAATAGGGGACTAGTTTCAATTTCCTGCATGTGGATATTGAGTTTCCCAGAACCATTTATTAGAGAGACTGTCCTTTCTCCAATGTGTATTCTTGGCACCTTTCTGAAAAATCAGTTGGCTGTAAATGTGTGGATTTATTTCTGGGCTTTCTATTGTATTACATTGGTCTATTTGTAATTTGTCCAGTTACATTTCTACACAGTTGTCCATGCTTGAATCATGTAATGAAGCTTCCATAAAAGCCCAAGAGGCCTGGGTTCAGGGAACTTTCAGATAGCTGAACACATGGAATTTCTGCAGGGTGGTGCACCGGGGGAGGGTGTGGAAACTCCAGGCCTCTTCTCCCATACCTCACCCTATGCACCTCTTTGTCTCTATTCTGTGTAATATCCTTTATAATAAACTGGTAAATGTAAGTACGTGTTTCCCTGAGTTCTGTGAGTTGCCCATGCAAACTAATTGAACCTAAGGACAAGGTTATAGGAACCCTGATTTATAGCTGGTTGGTCAGAAGTTCCAGAGGCCAGGACTTGTGACTGGCATTTGAAGTAGGGGGCAGTCTTGGGTTTGTGAGCCCTCACACTGTGCAATCTGACACTAACTCCAGGTAGATAGTGTCAGAATTAAAATGAAGTACACCCTGCTGGTGTCTGCTGAAGAATTGCTGGCTTGCTTACCAGTGAGGAGAACTTCCCACACATTCGGTCACAGAAGTCAGTCTCCTGTGTTGCTTGTCGTTGCTGAGTAAGAGAATACAGGGAACA
>NW_007789300.1:0-2175 GCF_000696425.1 Galeopterus variegatus
TCCACTGCACGCCCGGCTCGCTCGAGAGTTCTTCCTCGGTTTCTCTACTTTGCCCTCCAGGCAGGTCCTACTGACGTTCAGTCCTGCCTGCTGCAAGGTCCCCCCTCCACCGACCTCTTGCCACCTGCATTCTTTTGGGTTCTTTTTCCAGCCCTCTCTTCCTGGTCCAGCTGCAAGGTCCTACTGACGTTCAGTCCTGCCTGCTGCAAGGTCCCCCCTCCACCCACCTCTTGCCACCTGCATTCTTTTGGGTTCTTTTTCCAGCCCTCTCTTCCTGGTCCAGCTGCTGGTGAGAGTTGGCTGAGAATGGACGACCGCGCCACCACAACGTGCAGTCCTTTGCACCCCCACGCCCCAGTCCCAGGCTGCGTCCTCCCCCTCAGGTGCAGGGGGTTTCCGGCATCACCACACCTGCTGGCTTCTCAGGGCCAGCCTGGGTCTGTTCCTGGGCCCACTCCTGCAGGCCCATGTCGCTGAGCCCCGCCTGTGTGCCTCCAAGCCAAGCTCACCAGAACAAGGCACATCCACACAGCACAGGCACGAGTCGTTGCCCTGATCTGCCCTGGTTTTGTTCTGAGTCCAGGGCAAGCAGGGAAATTTGCAAGCCCATTGACTTCCAAAGCCCAAGGCCCAATCTTCTTTTTTCAAAAGTCCAGATATATCTCTTTGGTGAAACAAAATCGAACCAAAACCAAGGCTTCCGTGCAAGAAGGGAAGGTGGGGGTGGCAGACCCTGGCAGCCATAAGGCTGTCTGCCCTGGCATAGATCCCATGACCTCAGAGTACACAGGATTCTTCAGAAGGTTTGGGGCTGCTGGTTCCCAGATGTGGGTGATCCTAGTGACACAAAGACCACCACCGAGTCCCCACCTAAGAGGCTGCCACCCACTGCTGATAGAGCCACTAGTACGTGTGCAGTGAGGCTTGGCTGGACTTGGGGGAGCCCCAGGGAGCCCTGACAGATGCAGCCCCTTGCAGGTTGCTCTGGCGATCTTTCCTCCCTTCGTCCAGTGGCAGGCACCATAGCAGCTGCATCCCACATTTCCTCATGCCGAAGCAGATCCCCTGGTCTACACTCGCTTTCCTTGTAGAACGTTTCACCTTCATCTTTACCATAGATGATAGTTACCAAAGACAGGATGAGGCTTCTGAGGTCAGAGGAAGAAGTGCAGATTGCTTCCCCATCCCTTTGAGGCTATTCCAGCCCCTGTCCTGGAGGTAAGTTGCTATGGTGATGGGAGGAGCAAAACTGGGAGATGGTGACAAGTTACAATGGGAAAAGGGGCTTGGAGGGTTGAATGAGTCTTCTTCAACATGTAGCCCTCTTGGCAAGCTGGCAGGCGTGCCATGACTCCATGGCTAGTGAGAAAGCCTCTGAGCGTCTTCAGGACATGAGTCTGTCTTCCCCGCATGGCCCTGAGCTTTGGTATCTGTCCACTTTTGCCAGGTCATGCCTCGGCAACAGACGACTAACTCCCAAACCCCGAAAGCTTGTAGCCACAAAGTTTCATTTCTTGCTCATGTTGCGTGCTGGCTTGGCTGTGGCTCTGGTCCAAGTGTCTCCATCATTCTAGAGAGACAAGCTAAAGGAGCACCTCAATCTGCAAAGGGTCATTTTCTCAGCAAAGCGGGGCAAGCAGGAGCACGGGCAGAAAGGTTACTTCGGGGAGACCCCCGCAGGGTCCTGGCCTGTCGTGTTTGCCAAAAGAATCACAAAGTGATCTGAGCATTTCACAGAAAGGAGATTTAGTCTGGTTTGCACAAGCTGGGAGCGAGGTTGGTCTCACAACCTAAAATAAACCAAGCTCCCCGAGCAGGCGGGGGTGACAGCCGTTAAGGATCTCCCCGTGGGAACTTACACATGTACAGCAAGGGCTGGGTTATTTCTGCGGAGTCCGGTGGGGGTGAGCGCACGCACGGTGCAGCGCCAGGCATGTTACACGTGACCCATCTGATCCTGGAGGTGGGGATTTAAGCATTCAAAATGTCTTCAGAAGGTGAATTTCAGGCAAAGCTGAGACTAGCCCACCACCTCCCCAATCCAGCCAAAATCAGTTGTGAATAACTGGGAGTGCAGCCTCGGGTGCTCTCACAGGGCAGCCTGCATCACCCTAGCAGCATTGTTGAAGGAAAGGGAGGAAAGGAGAAAGGGGCCAGGGAGAGAATGGAATGAAG
>NW_007789301.1:0-437 GCF_000696425.1 Galeopterus variegatus
TCACACGCCAGGCTGGGTCCCCAGACCCCTCACACACCAGGCTGGGTCCCCAGACCCCTCATGCCAGGCTGGGTCCCCAGGCCCCTCACACGCCAGGCTGGGTCCCCAGGCCCCTCACATGCCAGGCTGGGTCACCAGACCCCTCACACACCAGGCTGGGTCCCCAGACCCCTCACATGCCAGGCTGGGTCACCAGACCCCTCACACGCCAGGCTGGGTCCCCAGACCCCTCACATGCCAGGCTGGGTCACCAGACCCCTCACACGCCAGGCTGGGTCCCCAGACCCCTCACATGCCAGGCTGGGTCACCAGACCCCTCACACGCCAGGCTGGGTCCCCAGACCCCTCACATGCCAGGCTGGGTCACCAGACCCCTCACACGCCAGGCTGGGTCCCCAGACCCCTCACATGCCAGGCTGGGTCACCAGACCCCTCAC
>NW_007789301.1:1390-2175 GCF_000696425.1 Galeopterus variegatus
AGAATAAAATAAAATGATTCGCACATGATATGATTGTACCCCTGGAAAACCCATGAGAATACACTGAAGACAACTGTAAACAGAAAGAGGAATTCAGAATTGTTAGAAGACGCAGCATTCACATGCAGTAATGAGCCCTCCTGTATACAAATAACAAACACCGAGATTATGTAATAGAAGGGAAGGGCTCATCTGTAATAGCAACAAAAGGATAAAATTTCTAGAGATAAACTTAACAAGAAACGGACAAAAGCTTTATGAGGAAAGTTACAAAACGTGTGAGCAGAAACAAGCATTTCCAAAATGCTTATCTGATATTTGAACAGAAAAGTTGGGAGTGTCAGGGCAGTGCGGCGCTGGGAGCACCAAGGCCGCGGGTTCGGATCCTATATAGGGATGGCCGGTGCGCTCACTGGCTGAGCGCGGTGCGGGCGACACCAAGCCAAGAGTTACGATCCCCTTACCGGTCACAAAAAAAAAAAAAAAAAAAAAAAAAGTTGAGAGTGTCAGAGCAGCACCTGTTTCATGAAGGCACAGATGGCCTCCAGGCACTGCACTGACTGGCAGATGGATTTCAGGGTCAACTCCCAAGTCTTCGGCAAGACTGTATTTACTGGAATGAAACCCAAGAGAAAGTAATTTCCCTGAAGAAGAAATGAGGTGTTTGTGAAAAACAGAAGCAGCCTAAAGCTGCAGGAAAACAGATTCTGAATGTGAATACCTTACGGAGAGTGATAAATGATCAAGTTGACACAAAGTTACTGGACGTAGTCAATGCTAAGATA
>NW_007789302.1:0-2175 GCF_000696425.1 Galeopterus variegatus
TGAAGAAAAGTCATCAAATATTATGATGGCTATATTTTGGAAGGGGTGTTCTTAGTGACATGAAGGAGCAAAGGGTAAACTCAATATGCCCTGAGAATACATAATATCCCATGAAGGGGGCTATTGGATCAGTAAAAGAGGCTCTTTGTTTGACAATTCTTATCAGTGTGTTTCATCTTCATACATTTTAGCTATACTTTGAACCAGTCAGAAAGTATGCCTAATGAAAAATAGCCAAGAAGGGATAAGACAGCACAAGATGTAGTTTCTTGGCCCCAACTTCTATTTTTTTAACTAATTAATTAATTAATTTTTGATTATACATATTTGTTGGGTATAGAGCTGGCTATCAGTATTTGTGTACAGTATGTGATGATCGAATAACTATTATTAGCATGTTCATCATTACAAACTGTATTTACTCTTTTTGTCCCTTACCCAATTACTCCTTAACCCCCCTCCCAGTCCACGTTTTCCACTTCTACTAACTATAGGTCTCTTCCCTCCCTCTGAAAATTCAACATTTTATTGTGGCCAGCCTGTGTGTCTTTCTTTCTTTCTTAGCTCCCACTCATGAGTGAGGACATACAGTATTTCTCTTTCTGTGCCTGGCTTATTTCACTTATAATTTTCTCAAAACTCATCCATATTATTTTAGTAAATGAAGATTCAAATATCCTGTTCAAGCCCATATTCACACTAGTGAGTGTTACACCAAAGATTTAAATAATAAAATTATAAAGGGATTTATAAAATTATTTTATATAGTGAAATAGAAATATTGCCTTCACAAAAAGTCTTCAATAAATATCTTTTATTAAATTAAGTCTTGTTAAAGTCTCATCTTACTCTGCTTTATATTTTTGGTATTGAAGCATACTTAACAATATTTTCATTCAAGTGTCTTATCACAGACAATGTGCTTAATGATCAATATATTGGCAAAGGACATGCTCAGGGAAGGCCATTCTTAAGAGCAGAAAGCATTTGTTATTTTTTAACGTTTTATGAGTAGGTGGAGCAAAACTATTCTGTATTACAGTGTAATGCATAATGTAGGACATTATGCATTAGGCATAACCCAGAGAACTATATAATACAAAGAGGTAATACTAATATAAAATTTAGTTAATGCATCAATATTGATTAATAATTATAACAAATGGACCATGCTAATGTAACATGTCAATAAAAGGAGAAACTGCATATGTGGGTGAAGGGAGGATATAAGAACTATCTGTACTTTCTTCTCAAATTCTCTGTAAAACTCAAACTGCTATAAAAATAAGGAAAAATGCAATAAAAATATACATAAATTTTTATTTGTCAATAAAAAGGTCATTAGGAATGTAAGTCACATATCATGCACTTCACCAATTTAAACTGTGCAAGTCAATAGTTTTCAGTATACAAATAGAAATGGAGTTGTGCAACCATCACCATAATTAATTTTAGAATATTTTCATTACCCTAAGAAAAGATCATGTACACTTTAGCTAACATTCCTCAATATCCTCACTACACTAGCCCTAAGAAATCACTAATCTACTTTCCATCTATTTATTCTAGACATTTAATAAAAATGTGATCATAAAATATATATTCATCTGTAATTGGCTTTTTCACTTAGGGACCACATTTCCAGGTTATCCATGTTTTAGCATGTATCAATATTTCATTGCTTTTTATGGCTGAATCATGTTCCAAAGCATACATTATTTATTTACTTACTTACTTACTTACTTATTTATTTATTTATTTATTTATTTATTTGTTGAATATTTGGTTTGTTTCCAACTTCTGGCTATGAATAATGCTGCTTGAACATTCAAGTATGAAAGTGAAAGCTTTTGTGTGAGCATCTGTCTTATTTATTTATTTATTTGTTGAATATTTGGTTTGTTTCCAACTTCTGGCTACTATGAATAATGCTGCTTGAACATTCAAGTATGAAAGTGAAAGCTTTTGTGTGAGCATCTGTTTTCAATCCTTTTGCATATGTATCTAGGAGTGGAATTGCTGGATCACATGTTAATTTACATTTAATATGTGATTGGGCTTGCCAGTTATCTCAGTTGGTTAGAGTGCAGCCTTATAACACCAAACTCAAGAGTTTGGATCCCCTTAATGGCCAGCCACCAAAACAGTAAAATAAAATAAAACAATTAAACGCTA
>NW_007789303.1:0-2175 GCF_000696425.1 Galeopterus variegatus
GAGTCCCACATCCCCAAACAGGAGAGAGAGAGCAGTGAGTGGTAACGGTGGTACAGTTCACAAACATGCCCTTGGAATAAGGAAAGCTCTCAGCATCTGAAAGTGTTCTCCCAGGGTGACACAACATCACGTTCCAAGTTCCTCCAAGCAACTCTCAAACTTGTTACGACGTCTTCATAACAGCCTGGGGGTACCCACCTGCCGTTGGCCCAACTATTTGGATTTTAGTTGTTGAAATGTAGTTAGTCTAAGGAACCTTCTTGAAGCCACACTCAATCTGGACTTTCCTGTAGTCTCTTCTCCCATCACCTCAGGACTACACTGAGACTGAGCCAACAAATTGCTGAGTGCTGGCATGACACAATATGGGAAATGGTGGGCTATCTCCAATGGTTGGTACCTCCAGATCCTCCCATCGGAAAGAGATCTAACCGCTCACCTCCAAAAGTATACCTTGGCCATTTTCTGAGTATAAGAAATATAAAGGTACTGCCTAAAGGTGGACCAGGAGCAGATTGTCCACCTAACTGGAAAGGTCTTGAGGCCAAGCAACGAAAAGCAAAGAACTTTATTACAAAGAAACTTACTTAAAGAATAGTGGGTCTGGCATATGCCGGTGTTCCCTCCGTGCTATCTCAAGGCTGAGTTCAAGTTTATATAGACAGTTGGTAAACAAGCTTAATGTAACTAGCTCCAAATGTTGATACAGATGGCCGGGCCGGCTTATTGCCATACTGGTACTTAATCATTCCTTTTTAACAGTCAGCAGGTTGTGCCTGTCTATTGTTCAAACTACCTTTCCCCTAATTACTGCATAACTTTATGGGCAAAGGTCTCACAAAGACATAACAAGCAGTAAAGGCTTAAGATGGAGTCAGTTATGGTCACAGTCCCACAGGTACCTAGACTGTCTTGAGAAAATTTATTGTATATCCAAACCTCAGATCAGGCTGATGACAAAGATTTGAGAAGGTAAAATATTTCTTTAATCACTTATTTATTCTTTCAACAAGTCCCTACTGGATGCCTACTGTGGGCAAGTCCCTCTGCTGGATGCTGGGAAGACAAGAGTCAACAAGACAGACATGTGTCAGCCCCCATGGATATAACACAGTAAACCAATAGAACAATTTCAAATCATTGTAAGTGCTATGAAGGTAATCAGCAAGGGGCAGATTAGATCCTTTAGCTGGGTGGTCAGGGCCTGTTTGAAGAGGTGACATTTATCTTAAAAAGAATGAGAAAGAGTTTTCCGGGAAAAAAGAGAGGAGGGAAGAGAGAGACCACTGCAGGGAGAGCAAACGGCCTGTGAGTAGCCTTGAGGTGGGAAAGAACTTGTGTGCTCTAGGGCCTGAATGAAGAAGCCAGAGAGGAGGGAAGAGAGAGACCACTGCAGGGAGAGCAAACAGCCTGTGAGTAGCCTTGAGGTGGGAAAGAACTTGTGTGCTCTAGGGCCTGAATGAAGAAGCCCAAGAGGCCCACTGGGGCTGGAGGGTTGTGACCCAGGAGAAGAGAAGGCAAGATTTGAGAGAAGTGGGGGTCTCAGCCAAAATGGAAAGTTGGGGTTTTATTCTTAGTGTGGTAGAAGGCTGTTGAAAAGTTGTGATTAGGACCTGTTAAATGAATGTAGGGGAGTGACATGGTGCAACTGATATCCCTTCATTGGTGCTTCTTTGTTGAGAATGGATTGGAGAGGTGGGATGAGAAGCTCAAAGGCCAGCTGGGAGCTGACGCCATGACCCAGGTGAGGGAGCTGGTGGCCCGGACTCCCGCTTGGCAGTGGAGGGGGAGAGAAGTGATATAACTGATTTAAATCAACCAGGTGCTTGATCCAAAAAACACCAAATGGTTTTGTTGTCGTCTCTTCATGTTTTACATTCAGATCATTTTTTCATAAAACCACATGGAAAAATAAGAGGGGGAAAAAAAAAACAAGGGATAAGATGTTAATATAAAAACAGTTAAATTCTCCACCAGTTCATTTGAAAATATTTTCTTGAAATCCATCAAGATATTTTCAAAGTAATATCTGTATATGCAGGCACATCCTCTCCAGATGAAACAACCAATATTTGCCTTTGGGGAGGTGCCACTTCAGTCAAAATGGCCAACAGGCTCTGCGAGAAACCAAGGTCTACGTCAACCAAATGTGGAGAAAACTTGGAGCTCTGGTAC
>NW_007789304.1:0-2175 GCF_000696425.1 Galeopterus variegatus
TACTCTCTTTCAATCACTTGCTGTGGGGGAGTTAAAGAGTTGAGTTTCTGCCCTTCCCAAGGTAGGGAGATGTGATATCAGGATCAGGCTTTTGGGAAAGCAAAGGGGGATTGGCAGAATCGACTCAGCATTCTTGGAAATGGTGCCTGACTCTGTACTTGGTTAGGTAATAGGTTCTCTTCTAATACTTCTGGACCAGCTCCTACAGGGATTCTCCTAGAAGAAAACTACTGTGTCTAGGAGTTTGGCATCTATAAAGGCACGTGGAGAAAATCCCTAAGCGAAGGAAAGTCTGCAGACAGGGGAAGAAACAAGCGGAGCACCTTACTCCTCAGTGGAGCTACTTCTTGGGATCTGCACAATTCTCTGAATATGCCCTGACCTTTGTTTACTCTGGGTTGTAGAAGTCCAGCTCTCTCCCTATCTCAGTGAATCAGAGCTCAGCTACTTTCCTAGCTGCTCACCCATCTGAGAGAAACCAGTCTGCTCTGAACCTGAGTCCCTGACTTCAAAGGCCATCTAGAAGAAGCTGTTCTTGATCTCCTGCCCACTCCAACACACAAGCCAAATCTAAGCCATGGTGGTAGATGACCTTTATCAGGCCACTCCTGCTGCCACCCCCCACTGCCAGGCTCTTTCCCTTCCCACACCAGAATATTACCTGTAGGCCCTGGCCCACCGCCCTCCCTGGACAGGTGACCTCTGAGAGTGGCCTTTGCTGACTAAATTATCTGAGACCCTCTGTCTGTGGAGTCTGTGTAGCTCCTGAGAATCCCAAATACCAAGTCTTCCATTATTTTAGCTCTCTTACATCCATGTGCTTTAACCTATGGAGCACAGATGAGAGAGCACTTTGGTCATTTTTGCTGGGGGAAATAGAAATACAGAATCAAGTTATGTTGTATCGCAGTGGGTCCTCCTTTTCCCAGTACAACTTTATAACAAATTTGCATGAACCTAATGTGAGTGTTGCCACTCTCATGAGCATTACACATAGGCTTTCTTGGGCAGAAGAGAATGGGCACAGCTAGGAGCTGTGACATGTAGTCTCTCTTCTCTAGCCACTTTCCCAACAGCCTGCAGTGGAAAGGGCATCTGCTATAGCTACAGCCATGGAAAACATCTCAAGAACTGCTGCTGGGGGTGGCTTGCAGGAACCTCCCACCCCTGTACTCGTCACTCCCAAACATGGTGGGCTACTGTTCAATGGGAGGCCTGGAAGCATTGGCTGGCATTCTGGGACAGAGCAGGAGGGAAAGGACTCAGGGAAAAGCCCTGTCATCTTTAGAGACTGAGACCACGGTGATGACTCAGTCAAGACAGAGCTGCAGGACAGGGCACGTGGAGAAATCTTTCAGAGGAGCCCTTCGGAAGAAGGTAGTCATTGCTATTTTGGGCCTTTCTACAATTCTCTTCTCACTAAGTTCAGCAAGCTAAGCTCCTATGCTGGGCATGTGGAGGAGGTGAACTCGTGAAAGATGGTGACTCAGATCCATATCTGACCCTCAATTCATATTCCATGCTTCTCCCACCTGGCTGACATGGTCCCTGGCCTAATAACTGAAAGGACATGGGTCAGGATCTCCCTCTGTTTTTTAACTGTGTGGACTTTTTAATTGAGTCCTCTTTCTTATGTGTAAAATAAAGACATGGGGCTATATTGCTTCTATGCCCAATCCTCTCTTTTATACGTGTGGTAAAATGGTACCTTCCGTGGTACCTTCAAGGCTGTCCAAGGCTAGAAAGTTTGGAGGGTCATTAAGAGGAAGGTAAGTGGGGCTCAGGTCAGGAGGCTGATTTGGGTGGGCCATGCAGTAGGAGGTGGAGGGTCAAGGGTTTCTGGGGTGGGGTCCAGGCAGGCAGGACAGTGTCCTGGGGTTGGTGGGGCTCGGTCAGGAGGCTGATTTGGGTGGGCCATACAGGAGAAGGTGGAGGGTCAAGGGTTTCTGGGGTAGGGTCCAGGCAGGCAGGACAGTGTCCTGGGGTTGCTCCAGGCTGCTAGAGGGAGCTGGGCTCTGTGGCAGGGCTGAGTGTCAGGAGACCTAGTTGTCCAGGCCTGATCTCCCCGGCAGGCCTGGGAGTGAGACAGGTTGGATGTCATGGAGAAGAATCGTGGCTGTTCTGTGGTCACATGCTTCCTTTCTCCAACCTGTGTGGAGGCTCTACTTGAGCCCC
>NW_007789305.1:0-2175 GCF_000696425.1 Galeopterus variegatus
TCCCCCCAAAAATAGTAGGCTCCTTGCTTTCCCCTCCTGCCCCCCAACAAGGGAAGTGGGATACTTCCAGGGGCCACCATGGGGGTGACAGATGGGATTATGCTGGGTAAACCCCAAGAAGAGAGAGATATGGCCCGTTCTTTTCATATCACAGTCACAGAATTTATGAGATTTACTTTTTTCTCCTGGAAGTTGTCCTCTTACAGTTGGTTTTACTGGCAAGCCGTGCCTTATCATGTATTTTTTAGTGTCCTCATGAGGACGTTTGCTCCAGGAAACTCAACTTGTGATTGGGAGAGAGAACTCCTAGCAAGTCCATTCATCATATGACTAGAGTAAGTAAAAGGCAATCCTTTTAAAAACGTGAGTTATGGAGCTTTGTAATGTGTCGTTTATCTATGTCTTCTGTGGAAAGAAAGAACTCCAGGGCAAGTTTATTTCTGAAACTGTGCTCTCTGTTGTCTTTAGGGCCAAATTTTCCATACCTTGTTCTGGAACATAACAATACTCTAACATGATAATTTTTTTTTTTTTTTTGCTTTCTTATTTATCAATTAACATATATTGATTGTACATATTTGTGGGGTACAGTTATATTTCAATACATTTATGCAATGTGTGATAATCGCATCAGCGTAGTTAGCATATTAATCATCACAAAAATGTATAATTTCTTTGTGATGACATGATGAATTTTGATGAAAACATCGATTAAGTACCAAGAGCTGCTTGTTACCTAACATGAAGTAGGCACTTGAGTTTACGTAATTACTAATTTTGTTTCTACTTAAATACACCTTAGTTAAATGTTTAATATCAAACATATGCAAGGAATATTTTCTCAGAAAAAGCTAAACAGTTTTGGACACTGGAAACAATCTAGAACTCTCAACTAGGCACGTAAGTTTTAAACTTTTTCCAAGAAGGATAAAATGGGTCAATGCCGTCAACCATAAATTTGAAAAGCTTCACTAAAAAATAAAACGGGAGGATTCCTGTGTTTCTTTCCCCTCCCATCAAAACGGTGTTGACGTGGGACCACAAACCTTGGTGAATGGAACAAAAGGCACGATTTACCTTCACACGAAATGAACAACACATGAAATATTTAGTTCCCAGTTTTAAGAAGTCAATATAAGCCACAGAGGGAGAAAACGCATTGTATCCAGATTTCCTTTTTAAAAAAATGGCAGCAGCGGTTGCATGGACACACGTGCTAAGTTCAAGGCTAAGCCCCTTGAAGGCATTCAAGTTTGCAGGGCTCCAGCCAAGGAACATTTGTTCAGCGCCCGCCTCTCTATCACCCCCACAGCCTACTTGCATTCCTGAGGCCTGGCACTGTTCCTCACTAAATGTTTAGCAAGTAGCTGACTGTTTCGTGTGGCAGATACTGGTATTAATGGGGGTACTTAGCAGAGTTGCAGGCACAGAGTAGGAATCCAAAAAAAGATAACTAAATACGAATGAAAACATGGACACTAAACTCAGGCCAGGGATGAGCACTTGGTCCTGATCCATTTCCTTGGAGCAGAAATGAATCAAGGCTTGGGGGAGGCACAAGGGAGTGAGTGCAGAACCAGTAACATGGGATTCTAGCTCCTCATTTGTAACTGCTTCCGTCTTCAGTCCACCACAGCACCACACACCACTGTCCCCTGTCACGGCCACCACTCGTGCTTGCTGGGGAAAGAGCCCCTTGACAGTCCTGCGGGGAAAGGCGCAACTCTCCTGATGAGGCGTGCCCACCTCCTTCCCCTTCTCTGTATTCCAATTTAATTAATTTTTATCAGAAGTTTTTAGAAAAATTACTTAAAATTACATTTTTAGTAAGTTACACTTATACAAACTTCTATTAAAAGCCAAATTCCAGGCCTAAGCTATTGGCCAAATTCCATTTAAAATAGATATTAAGTAAATTAGTTGAGCTGATTAAAAACACCTTATCAAAGTAGAACATCAGCGCCAACAATATCACAATATTAAAAGAGTCGAATTATTGATTTTTTTTTTAACAGCAGATGGTGCACTAGCAGGGAAGAAAAGAGACCCCCTCTTCACTTTGGGGGTAATAAGGGGAAACTATTGACCTGCAGCTGGGGATCCAGGCAAGGGGAGTAACGGAGTAAGGTGAGACGGCATGAAGGTGGAGGATGGGGCTGGGTCAGGAGAGGAAGG
>NW_007789306.1:0-2175 GCF_000696425.1 Galeopterus variegatus
TTGCTTTTGCATCTTACTTATACAAACGTGAGTAACTGAGTTAAGAGACTTCCTCTTTTTTATCATTATATTTCAAACAACTTAGGCAGGAACTAGCATATTTCCTAAGAGTGAATTGAATTGAATTGAACTGAATCGAACTGAATTGAAAGAAAATTTCCAGGCTGACCCCATGCTGTTATTTAGTATACCAAAGCAGAGGCAGAAAAGATCTGAAACTATTAGTGATCCAAAGAAACAAAGAAACTAAGACTAAAAAACATAGCACCTGCTTACACACTATTCAACTATATTTGACATGATACAAAGAAGATACTGTGATTCAATTACTTTACAGTTACATGAATAACACCACATCCAAATCCAATAGTGCAATACCTTTTTTTAATTAGGCCAAATAGAGATTAAGTGTTTTAAATAAGTAAATCTATTTTCTTTAAAAAACATTCATTTTTAAAGAGTCTTCAGAAACAAGATTGAGGGTAACTAAAATTGCAAGTAACGATCAAATGCATAAATCATCTTTAGTAATAATAAACATGAAGGTTTTTATAGTGAATTAAGATTAGAATTCAATGACTAAAAGTTATTTCATCTGCATAAAAGAAAATATGCAGTTTTATTTCATTTCTTCTTCTTGTTATTTTAAATCAAGCTGCTCAGGCTAGTAGTGTGGTATACAAATGCACTTAGTAAAAGATAAATTTAGGTATCTGATAATTTTTTAAACTACCATCAAGTTTATCAATAATAAGATTACCTGCCACTATACATACCATTACATCCAGTTAAACCTCAATACATAATTTAAAGAGATTATACTGGGTCAATGTCTTTCATTGAGTTCATTCTGTCATAGATTCCTTTTTACTTAGCATGATTTTAACTGTGGTACTCATATTTAGGGTTTTTTTTTTAAAGATTTTTTTCTGTCCTTTCTCTTTAGCCAGAGAGATGATGTGATGGAAAGATTACCTGGTCACATATTTATAATTTCCTACTGCTACCATCTCATTTAATTTTGATATAAAATTTTCAAATAAAGTCATGCACCTCAACTGTAATAACCTAATGATGACTTCAGGCAAAATAAACGATGTTGCTCATAAACAATATATTAAAAATTTTAAAAATTTAAAGCACAGCGCAATATTTTGTAAGTAACTAAGATACATTAAAAATTTAAAAAATTTAAAGCACAATTCAATATTTTGTAAGTAACTAAGGTATTTCCCCATAATGCACCATAAAAAAGAGGCTGCTAAAGAAGTGAAACCAGAATAATAAGAAGAAAGACAGACATACAAGGAAGGAGGTCCACTCCTGCTGAGGGCACAACGCATTAAAAAAAGAAAAAAGGAGGAAGAGGAAGAAAAGAAAGAGCAGGAAGAGGAGGAGGAAGACAGGGTGACAAGAAGTAAGAGGGCATTTTAGACATTTTGGTGTTCGGGTCTTTATAATATTACCAGTAAATTCCTTCAAAATCGTAACATTGTGGAAACAAGCCCTTAATTTATCATACCAGCAATGATTTCCCAAAATTAAAGAGTAATGATAATCATCCTTTCTTTCTAAGTAAATCTTGTAGTATTTATGACAAGCAGTAACAGAGTCTGCATTACTAAGACACTTACCAGAATGCACAAATGTAAATTAAGCTGCCAGAGGCCAGCAAGCAGAGCCACCAAGGAAGAGTTAAAAATCAGCCTTGCCAGCTGATGTATAAAGATATAATTTGGCCTAGGAAAGGCAGGCCTAGAGCTGAGAAACCTTTAATGGGTGTAAGTTGGTGTAGGGGAAAATCTAGCCTACAACATGAAAAACACCTGCAGAGGTTAAATCAAGACAGAGGACAGTCCGGGCCCACATAATCAGCACAATTCCATGGTTGATACCTGTACATTCATGCTATCTACTGCTCAGAATACAGCACTTTTATGAAAAGACTATGAAAAATTTTTTAAAAATAAAATAAAGACACAACCTGTATAAGACAACCCTCAAATATAGGTTGTACTCAATTCAAAGGCATCTAAAGTGAGGTACCCTAAGAATTATGCACAGGGTCATTAAAGATTCAGTTGATATTGAATGCAATTTTTTTTAACAATACATAAAAGCTGTATGACCTGACTTCTACCTACAATAAGCCAATCAATGCATATATGCATATAT
>NW_007789307.1:0-2174 GCF_000696425.1 Galeopterus variegatus
CGGCGGGAGCGCCACCGCGCTCCCAAGCGGCGCACTGTAGCAGTGCGCCACCGGGCGGCCCTCACTTTCCTTTTAAAGCCACCAGAACTACTCCTATTATTCCCAGAATGGATCAGTTCATTCATGAGGATACAGCCCTTACAATATAATCACGTCTTTAAGGCCCTACCTTTCATTTACCGTAATAGGATTTCCCACCCTCAACAGTTACAGTGGGGATTAAGTTTTGGGGGAACATTCAATCCAAAGCACTAATGTCTTACAAAATTGAATTTCTTATTTTTTTAAATTCCAAACCTGCTCTTCTTGCAGTATCTCCATCTCAATCCACAGGAATGTCACTTTTCCAATTACTGGGTTAAGTGGCTTAGAGTTATATTTGATTCTTATCTCTCTTTCCCATCTAATATCTATCCATTAGCAAATTATTTCAGTTTTTTCTACAGAATATATCTAGAATTCAATTACTTCTCACCTCTTCCACAGATACCACCCTGGCTCAAATGTCTCCATCATTTCTTCTCTTCTCTGCCTGTTTGCATCTTTATCATTCCAGACATCATATCAAAAACAGGTTAGAGTACGTCACTCCTCTGTTGGGAACCCTCCATTGGCTTCTCATTTCACTTGGAGTAGAAGTCAAAGGCTTTACAAAGGTTCTGTCTGATTTGCCTGTGTTTCCCAACTTCCCGATGCCCCCTCCTGATTTCATCTCCTACCATTCACCTCTCAAACATTACCCTCCAGCCACACTGCCCATTGTGGACACAAGTGTGCTCCTGCCTCAGGGCCTTTGCACCTGTTGCCTCTGCTTGCAGCCCACGCTTTCCCCACTTGCCTTCTCACTTCCTTTGGGTCTCTTCTGAAGTGTCACCCTAACAGTGAGTCATTCCCAGACCACACTATGTATAATAGCTCTCACTACTCCCTCATACTCTCAATTCCCTTATACCCTTTTGTCTTATACGCTTTTGTGTGTGTGTGTGTGTGTGTGTGTGTATGTGTGTATGTGTGTGTGTAAATGCCTCTTTTATTTTCACTTAATTTTCAAAGGCTATAGCCTTTTGTGTGTGTGTGTGTGTATATGTGTGTATGTGTGTGTGTAAATGCCTCTTTTATTTTCACTTAATTTTCAAAGGCTATAGCAATTTCTCAATATAGGAAAATGTACAGTCAATATTAGCTGGGAGTATCTGAGCAATTATTTGAGTCTCCTTAATATATTTTGATGCATCCCTGTGTTTGTGGATGATGATTGAAGAAAGAAAAGCAGAAAACAAAAAAGGAGATATTCTCAAATTTGTTCAATATCAGATCTCAGATGCATACATCTGTTTCTCTTATTCCCTAGATCTGTCACTTTATTAAAGTATCCTTCAATAATCTTTTCCCAAAACACATACTCTTTTATTTTTCCCCATAGCACTTGCCTTTATTACCAATCCTGATTGAATATATTTTTGTTTCTTTTTAAAAAATGTTTTGGTTATTGTCTGTCTCCCCCACTGAGGAGTAAGCTCCACGAAGAAGGAAGATTGTTTTTACAGTGCCCTGTCTCCAACACTCAAATAGGACAGAACCTAGCACACAGAAGATGCTCAATAAATATTTGTCAAATGAACAAATTCATTAATAAATTAATAGCTTTTTGTGCCTATTTAACACATTTTTATTTAAGACCTGTTATGATGTTGCTTCAATTATTTTACTTTTTAAAACCATAATTCTTACCTTTACACAAATTGTTCAACTTTAATCAGGTCTTTTATTTACTCCAGATGTAGTGTGCTTGGTGACTGGAATAAGAATGTTTGAAGTAGGAAGTAAGGGATTGAGCTTTGCTCCTCCACTGGCATGTTGTGACACTCTGCTCTATTAGGAAATAAATAGGCTGCCCAATTTTCATCAATGAATAAAATTTGTTTTATTGCAGCCAAATATATTGCTAACAGACAATGTCAAACAGAGCTTGACCTGAGGTGTCTGTGGAACATGGTGCAGATTAAATGTGATTTGCTACAAGAAAGATGGTTTAACATAAGTCAGACCCTCATCAGAGAAAAATGTACAGGACAGAAATGACTTAACCTTTGGATTATATCCTTGGACACCACGAGGGTATCAACCATTCTCTTCAAGCAGAATTTGAGTGCCTGGTGATCAATCGTTCTGGT
>NW_007789308.1:0-2174 GCF_000696425.1 Galeopterus variegatus
ATACATTGGACTGGGGGGATGGTCAGAAAAGACTCATCCCTTAGGTCAGGAATGAGCTGAGTCTTGAAGGTTGAGTAGGATTTAGCCAGTTGGAAGTTGGACATGGAATGGAGTGTGGGAAAAGCATTTCCATGCAGAAATGTCATGAGCAAGAGCAGAGAGGCCCTTGAAGGTTGAGTAGGATTTAGCCAGTTGGAAGTTGGAAATGGAATGGAGTGTGGGAAAAGCATTTCCATGCAGAAATGTCATGAGCAAGAGCAGAGAGGCATGAAACACCTTTGTGTGAGCAACCAGGAACTACAAGCAGTTTGTTGATGCTGACGCCTAAAATGTGAAGAGGAGAGGAGGCTTGAGCAGTAGGTAGGAATGGCTGAGCTTCATCTCACAGCACAAGAAATAATTGAAGGGTTTTAGAAAAGGAAGTGACATGAAGTTTTGCTTTCCACCAAAATCTTTTTGGGAGTCATGTAAAGAAAAGATATTAAGTGTGATTTGTTGGACTACATTATCATTCTCAATTCTTCACTTATTCCCGGAAGTAGATGATATCTCGTGTTATGTGAATTGTGGTGCCTCCTCATAGAGTCAGTAGAGTAATTTTCCCATCTCACTGAGGTTGGACTTCGTTTTTGCCAGTGGAATGTGGGCAGGAATTACGGTGTGCCAGTTCCAAGTTGAGACTCTGAGGCATTGAAAGCTTTCTCCAGCCCTCTTTAGATTTCCTCCTCTGCCATGACATGAACAAGCCCCAGTTAGCCATTCTTCTTTCAGTCTGAGTTCCAGATTGATGCACCTGACCCAAAGCCCAGAAATAATCTAAGCTCAGAGAACTCAGTCAAACTTCAGCAGATCTATAGATTAATGAGCATAAATAAATGTTTGTTACTTAAGTGACTAAAATTTAGGGGTCTTTTTTATGCATCATTATTGCAGGTGAGATCAGATTAATACAGGGAGATAAAACAAGACAAAGGAAGATCAGTCAAGAGATTGTGGCTATAGACCAGAAAAGATATGATCTAAGCTTAAATGTAGCAATAATAGCATAGATAAGGAAGAAGAGGATGGAGGTACAGATAAACATTTTAGAAGAAAGTCAGAAAGTTTAGGTTTGACAATTAAATGGTGAGCAGTAATGAGAGAGAATAAGAATTTAAGATGGCTTTCAAATTTCTGGAGTGGATAATTGAATGAATGATAGTGCCATTCATCCAGAAATAAAATAGAAAACAAGGTTACTCATTCATTCTAAAATATTCATTGGGAAAATATTCCTTGCCAGCCTGCTGCCTAGACACTGAGTGTACATGGCCAATAGGTCAAAAAGTTCTCTGCCTTCATGGAGTTTACATTCTAGTTGGGGAGATGGTCACATAAGTAATTAATGAGTAAGGATGAATACTTTTAAGTACTATAAAGAAATATCATTTTAAAAATAGCTAATGAACTCAGTAGAGGGGACTCCTTCACTCAGGGTGGTCAGCAAAGAACTATTTTAGGAAGTCTCTTCTGAGCCGAGGCTTGGTGGGTGACAATTAGCTGCTTAAGAGGTAGATGCAGTCTTCTCTAGGATGAACGAATAGGGATGACAAAAAGTCTCCAAGGCAGGACAGAGCATGGTATTTGTTTCTGAGAATGATTCCTGAAAAGGAGCAGGTTTAAGGGTCTAAGAGGAAATATGTGTTTGGCTGTAGAAACCTTTAATTTAAGATGCCCATAAGGTATCCAGGGGAAAATATGCAGCTACCACCAGCAGGAAGGAGTCTGAAGTCCCTTCCTTATCCCCTGAGGATAAGCATAGGTAAGAGCCGGTGATAAGAACTTTGACTCATCACACTGTAGGTGGCAGTTACAAACATAACAGTCATCGAGATCATCCAGGATAATTTAAAGAGTGAAAAGCACAGTTGTCCCAGGAAGAAATCCCAAGGGTCACAGATATTTTTAGGATTTGTGGAGGGAGGCAAGTCCATAAACGGAGACTGAGAAGGGAATTTAAGAACTAAGAGAGGGAAGTAAGAGAACTCGAGTGTATTTATCAGAGCTGCTGCTGTTGTTTGTTTTCTCAAAAATCTTACAACAAAACAGATTTATTTTGATGCTCTTGGGTCTACAGGTTGGTTTTACTTCAGCTGACCTTGGCTGGGCCAGGCTGCACCAGGATGGACCCTAGG
>NW_007789309.1:0-2174 GCF_000696425.1 Galeopterus variegatus
TACACACAGCAATTTTGAATGTAATGGCTAGGGCTAGGATTTATTTGCAGATATGATGATAATGAGCTGCATAATCTACCTCTTTGTTCAGGATAGTGTTGAAATCCTATGCTCATGGGCTGTGATTAGGTTCCCTAATCATTCAACTACTGTTCAGAAATTCCCCCCTTCACCATGGAGATGGGCATCTGAAGGATGCTTTTCCCCATGCTTGTACATGAAGTACCAGCATTTAAAAATCTTTCATTAAATAACCATTTAGCTATCAAGGTCATGAAACAGAACGAAATAAAGCACTCAATCAACCATCTAAAGACAGGCATTTTCAGAAACAATCACTGTCACTGTCATAACAACCTCTGCTAAGAGGAGGGGGAAAAAATCACCACCCAGTGTTTTTTTGCCAAGCACAAAGTTGCTTCTGTGGGTTCTGGACCTAGAACTGGCGAGTTTTACTAAGTCGAAAAGGCTGTTTTGGGGTACAGACTCCCAGCAAGAAGGCTGACCAGGAACAGTCTCTGCTCTGATCCCATGGGGATGGCTGCCCTGTCTCTGTTTTCTCACAGTGGTTGGTCTGGGAACACGTTTGCCCGGAGAGCCCACATTGTCAGTTCTTCCATTCCTTGGGCCACAGTCCAGAAGCTGCTCGTGACACTGGTCCAGCCCAGGGAGAAATCATTCCCTTTCCATCAACACCCACTGGGCAAAACAATCAGACATCAGTTACTTGGCCGAGTGAGGACAAAATAATTGCACTGGAACGTGTCCCTGGTGCAGTTTCTCGAGCTTTGGGTTGGCATTTATCTAGCCCTGCAGCAGTGAGCAATTTCCCCAAGAACAGTTGTTAATTAGAATGGGTTTGTTTTCTTTAATGGATTGATAATTCATCCTATTACATTTTAAAATAATTTTTAAAGTTTATTTCCTCAGGAGAGAAATGGGATAAACTAAAGGAGGTAGTGGTAAAGGTCCAGTGTTGGATTTTTCTAATGCAGGAGTTTTCTAATAGCATTGTTCTAAAGCTATTAATCTATAAAGCATCCAGATGTTTCACAGTGGTGTTTTAAGAGACCTTACCATCTGCCTATGTCTCATGTGAATTACTTAGCAATGCTTTTAGGAGGCAGAATCAGACATTGTGTTGCTGTTTTCATATTTTCCACATGATGTGTAATGACTAATGTAGTCACCCCCTCTTCCTCCAACATAGGCGAGAGATGACCCGATGGGTCCCTAGCTTTGCTGAGAAGACAACTTCTACCAAAATACCAAGGCAACGTGAAGAGAGTCACCTATGTTGATTCTGGCCTCTTCTACCTCACAATGAGTTGGGAGTAAGACGCTACGATATCTGCCCCACGTGGTATTTTAATGGGGCTTAATACATTCCAGGAACTACTTCAAGGGCTTAACATGTATTAACTCCTTTTATCCTTGCAACAACCCTATATGGTAGGTACTGTCATTGCCCCCATTTTAAAGATGAGGTAGTTGAGACATAGAGGATTTAAGCAATACGTCCACATCCATAGCTAGTAGATGCAGAGTCGGGATTCGGACCCAGCCTCTCTTACTCCCCTGCCCATTCATTACCATTTCACAAATTGCCAACTGGGGAGTAGGAACTGAATTCCAGCTGCATGATGATACTAGGGATATCAGTGGTAGAAAGGTCCTGTGGAAAAGACTGTATGTACTTGTATAGACTTGAGCATCCAGACCAGTGGCCTTTGGAAACTGCTTCAGTTTGGACCCCCTCTGGACAGCCCTTGATAACCACTCCCTATCCCCAGCCCAGGCCTTCTTTTACCTGCTTATCTGGGAAGCTCATGTCTCTTCATAGTTGTCACCTGTATCTTCCATCACTTCAAGGTAGAACTCAACCTTTCTTCCAGAGTCCTGCTCCCTGGGGTACCCCGTGCAGTCCAAAATTTGTGTATAACTTTCGACTCCCCTCAAACTTAACTATTTAACTACTACTTAAGTTACTTAACTGCTAATAGCCTACTATTAGGTAGCCTACTGAACTGTTTGGTTAGGCGTGTCGTGCATTATGCCATACCTAACCACAAATTTTCCAACATATTTATTGAAAAACACCTGCATATGAGTGGACCAGTGCAGTTCAGACTCATGTTGGTCAGGGGGCAACTGTGTCTGTTGTGTGAAGGCTC
>NW_007789310.1:0-2174 GCF_000696425.1 Galeopterus variegatus
GCGATTAAATTAGGATTTGGGGGCTGGTGATGGTTAACGTTTGGAAGGCACAGGACAAGGCAAGGGGTGAGGCAAAGACCCCAAGTTAGTGCTATGAGGTCCTTTTCTTCCTCTGATCTCCTAGGCTGCATCCTGCCCCCCGTGGCCTCGACAATGCGCTTGTCCTTCTGTGCCAGACTGACAGCTGGGAGGTGAGAGGGCATGGGGGAAGCAGGGTACCCAGGCTAGGGAAGAGGAGGCTCAGGGACACCATCACTACATTCAAGTTTCTGCAGGGACATTCCGGGACAGCAGGAATACACAGGGTTCAGAGGGCAGAACTAGGGCCAAAGTGGACACTGGCATTTCAGTCAGAGCTGTGCAGAGAGGAGCCTTGCTGCCCGGAGAGGCAGTGAGCTTCTCGTCAGAGGAAGAGTGTCGCAGATGCCGGACAGCCACTTCTCGGAGGCTTCCTGGGCACTTGACTTGAAGGCCCCTTCTGTCCAGGCTGTTGACCAGTCAGAGGTTGAGAATGTGGCTCTGGGCCCATGTCCCATTCAGTGGCTTCCTAGTCATCTAGTTGGGGGCAAATTTCTTAACTTCTCTGAGCCTGAGTTTCCCCGACTCCTCACTTCCACCTCCAGGCACCCTCCTAACTGGACTCCTGGCAGGAGTGTTGCTGGTCTCCTAGGGTTTCCAAAGTCAGAGGAGTGTGAAGGGGATCCATTAATGATGGGGTCCCTGGAGGCAGGTCCTGCCTCTGACCCCTCTCTGTCCCCCAGACCCCAACACAGGCCTGGCACACAGGAGACTTCACTGAAGGGCTATTAAATGAATGGGTGAATAGATGGATGGATGGATGGATGGATAAATGGAGGAATGGGTGGCTAACTGGATGGGTAAATAAGTGAGTGGGTAGGTGGATGAATAGATGGGCGGAGAGATAGATGGGTGGATTAATGCATGGATGGATGACCGAGTGAATGGATGAATGGACGAACTGATAATTGGATGGATGAATGTGTGAGTGGATGGATGGATGGACGGGTGGGTGGGTGAATGGACGAGTGGAGAGTTAGATGGGTGGATTAATGCATGGATGGATGACCGAGTGAATGGATGGATGAATGGGTGGGTGAGTGGAAGGATGGACGGGTAGTGGTAGGAATGGAGGATGGTACATGGCCCTTTAACACAATTGCAAAGCGTTCTCAACTCCTTTATTTCTGTTTTATCCTCACATCTCCATTTTTGAAGGCAGGGCTAGAACTACTAAGTCCATTCTACAGAATTGAAAACTGAGGATCAGAGAGGTAAAGTGACCTGCTCCATGTTATACAGGGAGAAAGTGACTGAGGCATGGGTCAAGATTAGTCTGTTGACACCTTGTTCTTGTGTGGTGCCTCTTCCAATAAATCCACTCATTCCCTCAACTCTTTCATTTATTCAGGCCATCATTGTCAGTGGGTGTCATTCATTCAAGCAGAAGCTTATTGCTGAGTCACCTGGTGCTGGGGACCTGGAGATGAAGTGCACCTGCTCCCTGGCTTTGAGGAGCTTGTAGGGGAGCCGGCCCATGAACAGCCCATGAATAGCTCAGGCCAGCGGCCTGGCCTAAGTGCTGGGGGCACTGGCTGTTCTGGTGGGTACAATACCAGCCAGCATCTCTGAGAAGGTGAGGCAGGGCTGGACCTGAAAGGAGGCTGAAGAGTTGGCCAGATAGAGAAAGAGGAGAAGGTCCTTGTTGTCAGGCCCAGGCTGTGCAGGACCCTGGGCGAAGGCAGCTCAGCTGCTGTCTGGGACGAGCCAGGTACCGCGGGCAGCTGAAGTGGGGGTGTGTGGCGGAGGGGACAGTGCAAGGCCAGAGAAGCTGGTGGATGAGTCCGCAGGCCTTTGAGCACCAGGCTGTGGAGCCGACACTGCGTCTGGGGCAACGGAGAAGTGCAACAGGATGGGGGGGCTGAGGGGGTACCCGCTGAGACAGGGGGGATGTTGGCCCCCACCAAGGCCACCCCCGTCCTCTCCTCTACTCAGGATCGCCCTCAGCACCAGCCACCCCCAGACTCGTGACCCCTGCTAGGCCTGTGGCCCCGGTGCCACCTCCGTGGGGCAGAGGAAAAGGGGCCAGAGCAGAGGCCCACCCACGACTGCCCACCCCGGAGCGCTGCCCCGGCCGGCGCCCTGCAGGAGCTCGG
>NW_007789311.1:0-2173 GCF_000696425.1 Galeopterus variegatus
GCCACCGGGCCGGCCCTAAATAGGACAATTTTTAAAACCATACAATATCTGGCACAAAATAGCATTCCATAAGTGTGAGCTATTGTTTTCATTATGAGATATATGTCTTGTTCTCTTTTCCCTTTGAGACAGCTCTTATTGACGCTCGGTAAGAGAAAACCACACAATAACAGAGTTTTAAATGGCTTAAGTAAAGTTCTTACAAAACCCAAAGCTGAGTTTATCCACCATAGAAGAAGAGAAATGAGTGTGTGTTTTGAATATTGATGAATAAATGACCTCCTTCCTTGTTATGTGTCTGTATTCAAAATGCCACAGCTAGTTCTTGTGATAATTATTGAATTTTCAACATTTATAGAAAAACGGCACATAGAGTATGAAGATAATTGCCCTACTGGATTCTTAAGAAAGAGTCAGTTTTCTATAAATATGGAATGCAGTAACTATCACTAATGCTACATGTTAAAATTAGAAAGTGGGTAAATAACAAATAAGAACAGTATTTATTCATTATAATTCAAAAGCATGTTAGCTCAATTATCCTAAAATTGCACAGACAATAGGCAAATTGTTTTTCTCCTGTTGGGGGAAGGCTTCTTCCTGAATTTATGTTTGCTGAGGTTGAGTGAGGGGTACATTGTTTGTCAAGCTAACAGTATTATAATGGGCACTGTTATTTAGGAGTGGGCTGATGGCAGGTTTTCTCTCTCTGTGCTCTGGATTCACTGCCTCAGTTATGAATTAAGTGCGTTAAAACTGCTTAGACTTTTAAAGTTAGAGACCCATTGTGTAAAAATAAAGTCCTGGCTATGTTTCCATTTTGTAATCACTCAGCTGAATTTTAAGGTCAGACCTAGTACAAATCTCTGAACCAGGAATCTCACAAGTGCTCACAAAGTCCCAGGGGATGCTCTTCAATCTCCTCCTTTGCACAGACCCCTCCTCCAGCCCAGCAGGGAGGTCAGTAGCCACATGAAAGCAAAATCTAAGGCTCTTCTTTGCTCCAAAGTCTGCTTTCCATGTTGTTACAAACTGAAGCCACTCTGGGAGCTGTGCGAGGCTCACCACAATCAATAGTTGTCCAGAGAAGAGAAATAAGTGATTTATTGAAAAGGCACCCAGAAATGGCACAAGCATGGCGGCATTCCTTCTAATCAGAGGCTCAGCCCCTAAGAGGAGCAGCTGAGCAGAGCCTCGGTAAACAAATGGAGAGATCCTGGGCACACTCAAAGAGCATTTAAAGGAAGCATGTTACAAGGGAGAACTGCTACACTGAAACATAGGGCTGCCTGAAGTGCATGTAATTGTAAGAGTGCAGGGGAAAGACCAAACAGGGAAAAGCCAACTCTATTGAAATTAACAGGATGGGGGGGGGGGGAAAATTAAGCAGCTGGATCATGGATAGACAGCAAAAAAGCCAAGTGTAGAAGACAAACAGGGAAAAGCCAACTCTATTGAAATTAACAGGATGGGGGGGGGAAAATTAAGCAGCTGGATCATGGATAGACAGCAAAAAAGCCAAGTGTAGAAGACAGCCCATCGAAGACCAGAGCAGGCAGAGGGGATCAACAGCTCACACTGTGTTGAAGATGTTTACTTGTGCATCTGTCAACAGAAAAGGGAGGAAATGAGGATTTGCCTGAGTCCAAATGGGTTTCCGATGAGGAGGGTGCAGCATGCCGAAGGCGCCGGTGAAGGCAGAGCCAGTCAGTGGCCACTGAGCCAACACACTGGCCAAGGGTTGCAGGTGACCGGGGCACAGGAGGAAGGGGCAGCAGCGCTGCTCACAGGTCCATACCCGCCCGCTCCTCTGCATCCCGGGCATCTGCTCCACCAAGACTCTGGTGTCCTATCTTCGGAGCCCCTGCTCAGCCCCCTCTCCCTGCCCGCCCCCCACCCCCCGAACGCCTTTCTCATCCTTCCAGCCTGAGGGTCAGCGAAATGGCGCTTGTGAAATGACATGCGGAAGAGCAACCAGACCCCGTGCCGGGTCTCAGAGGGGTCAGGAAGCTCCACTGAGCTTCCATAACTTGTTCACATCACATGTAGAAGATGACAACGTCTCTGGGGACCTGGAATAAACAGGTTGAAGAACCCTTATCTGGAGGTGACTCTCTGGGGCTCTGGCTGTCCCAGCCCCGCCCTGATCTGAGGGCTGAGGGGTCATATGTGG
>NW_007789312.1:0-1364 GCF_000696425.1 Galeopterus variegatus
CACACTGTAGCAAGCATCAGCACTTCCTTCCTTTTTTATGGCTGAATAATATTCCACTGTATGGATATACCACATTTGTTTACCCATTCATCCACAGATGGGGATTTGGCTCATTTCCACCTCCTGGCTATTGTGAATAGTTCTGAAATACTCTTGAAGAAGTACAAGTTTGGCAGCAGAAGGAAACAGAAAAGGACATTTGAAGAAAAGGAAGCAACTCATTCCAGGGCAGAGACATTTTCCTAGATGGCCTCCCCTCCTTCCACTCTTGCAAACTACAGTCCAGTCTCCGCAGAGCAACTAGAATGATCTTTCTAAAACGTGCATCATATCTCTTCTCTTCCCTGTTAAAAACACTCCATTCCACCCTCCATTTCCTCTTGCTCACTACACTGTGGCTGTGACACTGCCCTCCTTTCTGTTTCTACCACGTACAAGGCTCATCTGCACCTCAGGGACTTTGCACCTGTGGGACACTGTGGCAGAAATGCTTTTCTCCCTGAACTTCTCAAAGCCAGCTGTCTCTCATCATGCAAATACCTCCTCCACAGAGAGGCTGTCCCTACCACCCTAGGAGTGTTCTCCCCATTCATGCACACCACCCCAGGTCATTCACATATCTCATTATCAGGAATTATCATTCCTCGTTTGGGTATATGATTTTTGTTGGTTTGTTTTGGTTTTTGTTTTTGGTCTCCCTCTGCTCTGTTCTTTTTTTTTTTTTTTTTTTTTTTTTCCCACCAGAACAGAATCTCCAAGAATTTGTTAAGTCCCCAGTGTAATTGTTTAATGAGCAGATGGCTGGGCATTACCCACTGGAGAACTGGCAAGAAATATATTATGTCTGGTGAGAGAAAGAGAGCTTCGGGTGGCACAGAGTGTGGTGAAAATGTTGACTGCATCCAGATTTTTAAGATGCACTCTTTAGACCAGGCTCGTTCTAATTTAGCTTTACAAATTCTGTGATGTGGTTATTTCATAGTACTGAAGGGTATTAAATGCTTGTCTATCACTTCTATCTCAGATTCAGCATAGATTTGTCATTCTGGACATTTCATATGAATGGAATATATAATATAATATGTGTCCTTTGTGTCTGGCTTCTTTCATTTAGCATAGTATTTTCAAGATTCACCCATGTTGTAGTATGAATCACTATTCATCCTTTTAATAGAGTAGAATAATATTCTATTGTATGGATATACCACATTTGTTTATTCATTTACCAATTGATAGACATTTGGGTTGGTTTCACTCTTTGGTTATTATAAAAATGCTGCTGTGAGATTCACATACAAGACTTTGTGGTGACATATGTTTTAATTTCTTTTGGTTAGATACCTAGGATAGAATTGCTATGTCAT
>NW_007789312.1:1827-2173 GCF_000696425.1 Galeopterus variegatus
CTCTGCTCTGTTTTTTTTTTTTTTTTGTTTTTTTTTTTTGTTCTCCCTCTGCTCTGTTTTTTTTTTTTTTTTCACCCAAACAGAAACTCCAAGAATTTTTTAAGTCCCCAATGTAATTGTTTAATGAGCAGATGGCTGGGCATTACCCACTGGAGAACTGGCAAGAAATATATTATGTCTGGTGGAGAGAAAGAGAGCTTCGGGTGGCACAGAGTGTGGTGAAAATGTTGACTGCATCCAGATTTTTAAGATGCACTCTTTAGACCAGGCTCGTTCTAATTTAGCTTTACAAATTCTGTGATGTGGTTATTTCATAGTACTGAAGGGTATTAAATGCTTGTCTATC
>NW_007789313.1:0-2173 GCF_000696425.1 Galeopterus variegatus
TTTAGCTACTATATGTCTTTTGACTGGGAAGTTTCCTCTATTTACATTTAAAGTAATTACTAATTGGGCAGAACCTACTACTGCCGTTTTGTTAATTGTGTTCTGTGTGTGTTGAAGTTATTTTGCCCTTCTTTTCCTCTTTCGATGCCTTATTTTGTGTTTCCTTGTTGTTTGTTTTTTAGGGGTGACATGTTTTGATTCCTTTCTCATTCTTTTGTGCATCTTCTGTAGGTCCCATTCATTCTTTGAATATATTTATAATAGTTGCCTGAAATTTTTCCTGACAAATTCAATCTGGGTCCACTTAGTGTTACTTTCTATTGTCTGTCTTTTTTTTCTACATTATAAGTGACACTTCTTTTCTGTGATGTAGAATGATTTTTGGCTGAAAACTGGGCATTGTAAATGATACAATGTTGTGGCTCTGGGTTCCACTTTGTGCTCTCTGTGGTTCCCTGGCTTCTAAAGGATTTGCCCCCAAACTCAGTAGTTCTACCAGACTCAGGATCTGTCCTCTGACACCTCAAACTAGTAAGGTTCCACTCCTATTGTCTGTTGCCTGGCTGGTGCACATCTGGGTATTGCAATTAGTTAAAACAAACACAAACACAAACAAAAACAAAGAAACCAAACAACAAAAAAATTCCAGATTTTACCCAACACAGTTCTATCTTTAAAGAGTAGACTCCTGTCTTTTCCTAAAATTTTAGAGACCCTCCTGCTGTCTTTCCCATGATTCTGCAGTAGATGATAGCCAGAAATACAGACAAGCTTATATACTGATTTTGTATCTTACTCTTTCTTCCATTCTCTAGCTGCCACAGTTTGCCCTTTAAATTTTCAGTTTCTCTTCTAGCACTAAACTCTGTTCTCTAGTGTCTTTAGTTGAAAAAAAAATGAAAATTGCCTCTGCTTATTTTGTAATAGCTCTGAGGTCAGAGAGAACACTCAGGCCAAAAAGCCACTGACTTGCAATTCTCGCCCCTTCTAGCCAGCGATTTTTAAAGAATAAACTCTCCTCTAACTCTATTCTTTTGAATGTTTTATAGTTTAAGTTTTAAATGAGAGAAGGGGCACACTGTCACCATTACTGGAAGTTCTCTGGACATGTTTTTTTTTTTTTCAAATAACAGATTGATAGAAAAAAATAAGTTCTATGGGTAGTCAGCAGAGCTAAGCCTCCATGATTAACAATAATGTATTGCATATTATTGAATGGCTAGAAGAGAGGAGACCAAATGTCCTCATCACAAACAAATGATTAAGTTTTATAATGATGATTGTGCTAATTACCCTGATATGATCATCGTACATTCAAATCTGTACCACACAAATATGTACAATCAATATTTCAATAATAGTTATTTTTAATTCTTGTATATTGAATTAGCAGATATTAGGAGAATTTTTTTTTAATGGTAGTCTTTTGGAAATGAAGGACAGGAAGAATAGGTATATTTTAGGAGAATTCATTATCAAACTTTACAGAGAAAAAATTTTAAAAAATTATATATTGCATGAAACCCAGTACAATGAGTTTGTTCCTTGTCTAAAAGACACTTACCGCAATTGGGAGGCCATGTATCTCTGTAGCCATGATGTGGGGATTTCTACTCTTCTCCCCGTGTTTCTGAAAGTGGGAATCAGGAAATGTTACCTTATGCCTGTTACTTTCATTTTGAAGTAAGCATATAAATAAGAAAAGAAGAGAAAAGAAAACATTTTAGACAGTCATCCTCTGTAACACTCCCATTCACTGTTATTCCTTTCCAAGTTTATTAACAATTTTTTTTCTGAAGTACTCCTGGCCCTCTTCCCATTTCCATTTGTGATCCTAGACTGCTCTCTCCTTAAAAGACCTTCTGGAGGCCGCAGGATTGTATCTCTCAGATTTCCAATTGCAGGATGTGTAACTGAGTGACGGCCCCAGTTGCTGCATTCTGATATACATCACTGTGTTGACACTGATGCCCTGCTTCCCGTGAGCTACTTTCAGCCAGCAATTGAGCACAGAAGAAATGTTAAAGAAGAACCATTTCTAGGAAACACAGGACTTCTCTATTGGGCAAGTTTAACTTGAGGACTCTCTACTGGCCTTGCTGAACCATTTTATTCCTGTACTGTACTCTAAAGTGTTGGTACCCTTCCTTCCTTCCTTCCTCCCTCCCTCCCT
>NW_007789314.1:0-2173 GCF_000696425.1 Galeopterus variegatus
CGGGAGCGCCGCCACACTTCCCAAGCGGCGCACTATAGCAGTGCGCCACTGGGCCGGCCCAGAAATATCTTTTTTATAAAGTATTTGGGGAAAAAATTTTCAAGATATTTGGTCTGCTTAACAATGTGGACCCTCTTCCACGTGACAGACCCCCACATCAGATGCTGTGCTACTCGTTGGAAGAACGTGGGGAAGAAAGAAACAGTAGGCACAAGCCCTTCGGTGCAGCCCCCGAGCTGGCATCACTATGTCTGGCCCGATGGTCCTGGGCCGTGAAGGGGAGTCGGGTTCTTGGGACATCATGGCACTAACCTCAATTCATAGTTTGGGGTCTGATTTAAAGTTCTAGACTGAGTGAATTTTGTGGTTCAAAAATATACTGAGAGCACTAGGATATTTAAAATTGATTTTTAGAAATGGCCAAGTAAATGTTTTAAAAATTTTAATGAGATTCCAGGTTAGGTTCAGCCTAACACACAATATCATGGGGTAAATTACAATTTCCCAGCCGTGAAATGGGGATGCTGGAATAACCAATTAGAGATATGATTTTCTTTATCATCAGATACTTCCTTTGCTTGGTATTTACAGGAATTGTGAAATCGTCCCGTTTTATGTAATATTACTGTGGAAAATACTTTGGTGTGCCGGGGTTGGAGTTGATGTCTCCGTCGTGTGTAGGACGGATACGTTCAGTACTTTTATGGGTCCTCAGGAGAACCCTTTCCTTAGCAGGTGGCTTTTATTTGGGTTGGGGTTGGAGTTGATGTCTCCGTCGTGTGTAGGACGGATATGTTCAGTACTTTTATGGGTCCTCAGGAGAACCCTTTCCTTAGCAGGTGGCTTTTATTTGGGTCAGCTATAGTTGTTGATTTTCAATCTAGTAAGACATTGTGGGGCCAAGGTGTTGTCAGGAAAGCGTCCTCTTATGAACAGAATCTAGAAACAGGATACATGAACATTTGGGTTGCCTATTTAATTTGGGCAGTCAGTGGTACTCAGGCTTGACCATTACTTTAGATGTCTCTGAATCGCCTTGGCTGCAGTGGTCCTGTGGGGTGATTCCCAGATCTGTTCGGAGGTTTAGGGTTGTGGAGGGGCTGTCCATTCTGAATCTGGATCAGTGTGTCTAGGTTGCTTTGATTGGGGCAGCACTGCCCCAGGAAGGGTGGGACGTGTCACTGGTGTGATGTTAAATATCTGCATACACTCCAGTTCTCGTTTAAGGGCCGTTCAATTGCTAATTACCAGTCCTGTATTACTGAAATGGCTGTCAGGCTTGCCATTTTTATGAAACACTTTATTGCAGGACAACTAATATTGCACATGCTACTTCAAATCACTGGCTAGGCCCCTGTAATGTGTGGTTTGCTGCGTACCTCAGCCAGCTTTGCAGTATTAGCTCTTCCTGGAATCAGCAGTTCTCTTGTAGTTAATGTCACGTCAGCTTTAAGTCACTAAGAAGATATTCTGGGCCTCTTCTTGCTTCAGCTATCAGTCTATAAATCACACAACTCTAATTCTCCATCAAATAGCTTAAAACAGAACACTGTCAAACCAGTTTATACTCCACCCATAAGTCACATCATTGAGGAAACATTTTAAGAGAATAGAGTTGACTTTTTTCTTTCTGAATGGCCGTCATAAACCTAATGCTTTAGAAAGAGCTCTCAGAAGACTAAGAATGGTTTTCAGGGTAATTTTACCTCAGTAAATCCTCTCTACATTCAGGCATTTATTAGGTTATTACTTGTTTTGGAGGACAGATTATCCTGGCAGCTCATTAACTGGATAAACAGGGCTTTAGTGAGAGATTTTCAGTGAGGTTCTTTAGGGAGAAGAAGGACCAGGACAGGGGGTTGGGTGGGGAGCCTCTTGCACTTAGAATCCTAAAACTGATCAGGACTTTTAGCTAGGACTGACCTTTCCTATCCAGTCAGGTCACTATGAATTTTGTCCCTGTCGTACAAGATGTAAGTAAACCTAACTCACTGTCACCCACACAGGTAACAAAACTGTCAATAGGATTCTGTCAGCATGAGTTCAATATGCATTTCAGGTGTCTTTTGGGGAATTTAGATTTACTACATCATTTCAGAACCCGGCAAAGATGCTGGAAGCTCTTAGGCCAGATTATAAATATCATGAAGCTGAAGCTACAGAAATCTGTGCT
>NW_007789315.1:0-2173 GCF_000696425.1 Galeopterus variegatus
TTACAGTATTTTGAGTTAAAGGCAATTACGAAGAAGCAAATACAACAGAAGTCCTCTGCCATCTCCCCCCCCATTTGCCTAAAAGCAGGACAAATATACAAAGATGCCCCTTTCCCTCTCTACCAGGAAGAACAAAGATTGGTCATTGAAGATCGCTTTAAAACACACCGTAGTAAACTTATTGTAAAATTGCTTAACAAATATAACCCATAATTATTATATATGTATATATTTTTTAAATTCTAAAATTTCCTGAATATAATACTAATGCATGCACTATGAACTCACTCAGGTTTCAACAACTTTCCCTAAGCTTATAAGCTAAAGAGATAACTAAGCACAAATACCTGTGGTGGAAATATACCACCACCTATTCTCTACCTATACAGTCTTCAACCTAGGCACTCTACTTTTCTGGTGTAACTCTGAGAATTTGACTCATTCTCAGACAGAAGGAGCTTTCCTTGAATTTTACCATCTCTGATATTGTAATTTTGGCCTCAGAAAAATGCCATACCTAATCCAGCGTCCTAAAACTACTCAAATTGCAAAGTATAAAGTTAAACTAAGTTTGAAGCAATTATGTGTAACTTCACCTGATGCTAATGTAAAATAACTAAGTCCAAAGTTGAGAAATATGCCAATCATTTAAAAATGTTATTTTGAAGACCTGACTGACAATGACAAACATGAAATCATGACTCTACTAAAAAATCTTCAGAGTTTGATGGTTCTGTGGAGAATGTGGTTCTGCTCCTAGAAAATTTTAAAAGAGATGAAAAGGGGTTTACAGTTTGTAAGAAACCATAAATATACCTTAATAAAATATTATCCAAAACTTTAAAATAGGGTTATAATTAGTGTGCTTTCAATATTATACCAATGTATTATCTATCAGGCCCAACCAGGTATTATATAACTCTTTAGGGAAGTGTATCCATTCTATGATTTACTGATTATTGATCAGGCCCAGACTGCATAAAGTTAGACTTGTAGAATATTAATAAGTTATAAGTAGAAATATGGCTGATAGAGATGCAATAATTTTCATCTGACTGAAAAGATAAAAAGGGTTATAGTTTTATTGTTCTGCTGAACATTACCAGTTTGGTATATTACTAAGCAATTTTATTCCAGTATTATTTATCCTCGTGACTATGAGTAATCCATCAAATTTTCTTCTGAATCAGCTTTTCCATCCTGTGGGTGTTTCATTAATTAAATAATAATCTGACACATGCTTTCTATATATTTGAATGGAAATCATAGTGTTAGCTTTTGATATTTATATCTTAACACAATTACTACAAAAAGTTATCTAGAATTTAGCCAATTCCAGTGAGTCAAACACTGGATCATTGAGTCTAAGTGATCAACCACTCCTTGAATACACTCCTGCCAGATTCCCTGCTATGGGAAATAATTATTAGAACTCTAAAAAGATTCCTTTCAGCCATGCATGTTTTTGTGAAAATAGACAGTATTATCTTTGTAGCTAAATTGTTTCTCTCCCATAAATTAGAGCTGCTGGTACAACAATCAGTGAATTTTATATGAAATGAATAGAAGAAACATGAATATGCCATCCAACAGACACACTGTTACCAGGTGTTAAGAAGAAGGATTATGACTGGAATGTCAGTAAATGTGATGAGCCAAATGTTACCTGGAGTCCTCTAAGACAGGCATTTAAATTCTGGGGAGACAAATTTGAGATTCTGCACTTTTAGACATGCATAGAATTTTTCAATTAGTCGAAATTGTTAGAACTATATTAGTGATGTCATTAATGAGTAATTACAAACCACACTTAGTGAACAAAAGAAAACATTGAAAGAATTTATAAATTTGAGCAAATATAGCATTTTTATGAAAAGGCTTTTAAAAATGTAATTTTTTTATAAAAAATTTATTTTAGCCTCAAGTTTACAAATCAACAATCTTTGTAACCATTAAAACAACTCTTTGCTATTACAGAAGAACCTCCTTTTCTTAATTGGTAAACATCTGAGAAAAAAACTCAATTCTATGATGACAAGATATGCAACAAATACCTATTCATATTTAACTTGATTTGTACAGATATAAAACATTTAGCAACATATCTCTCCCATAAAATAATATGACAAACTCAAGGCCTGACCTTTCCAAACACCTGTGTCAACCATCTCCC
>NW_007789316.1:0-2173 GCF_000696425.1 Galeopterus variegatus
ATTTGGGAAGGAGGAATAGCAATTTAAAGGCTCTAAATACTCCATATTTTAAAAAGAATCCATACTCAGAGTTGTAACTAAACATTGTTCTCATATTCTATTTGCAGGATATCAGTCGGAATTTGCCTTCAAAGGTGGGAATTTGCCTTCAAAGGTAAGAATTTGGACTTTGCCATTTTACACTGAAACTGGTGCTTTACATAAGTGGATTTGGTTCTGGGGTGGCCATATATACAAATTTATATTGCAAATATGAATGAAAAAATCCAGCTATAAAAGTGAATCCTATTTTTTAGTGCTAAATCCTAACTATAAAATCAGTATTGTTGTATATGTTTTTATAATTTTATTTTATAATCCTAAACATGCAAAATAATTTTAATAATTGAGCAAGGTTTTACAAATATTCTCTCTGGCTTTCATTAGATTCCATTCTAAATACTGTCTGACATTATATTTATGTAATGGTGACAACACAAAACTCAGAAGCCCATTATTTCAGGAATGATAAAGTGTTCATTATGATAGAAAACAAATAAAATCTGTATGTATTTATTTGACACCTAAGTACTGGATGGCTGGGTAGACACACAGAAATATTAATTCCTGCACTCAAAAAATATTCATAGATGAATTGGCAAGATATATAATGATATAAGAATTAAATAAAGATACAAAGAATAGATAATTATATGACAGTTCCAGAAAAGAATTAAGGATATGTCATAAGGAAGTACACTATCATTATAATAAGTGGTTTTCACAGAGTACTCACTAATATTTTTTTTAGTTGCTAAGGATATAAATCATATTCAACTTGATCCACAGGTCAAGGAAGTCCAGAGATGCATCTTCCTTCAAGTATGGATGGATCCAGAGGCTCAATGTATGCGGCTCAATGTATGTTTTCAAGAAGAAATGTTTCTCCATTTGGGGGGATCTATTTTTCTCCATTTTTTGTTCATCATCAGGCAGGCTCTTTCTACAAGGTGTAGATGGTTAGGCTCAATGTATGTTTTCAAGGAGAAATGTTTCTCCATTTGGGGGGCTCTATTTTTCTCCATTTTTTGTTCATCATCAGGCAGGCTCTTTCTACAAGGTGTAGATGGTTACCAGCAGCTTATAATTTACATTCTAGCACATTTAGGTTAACAATTAGCAACTCCAGAAGAAATATAACTCCTCTTTTCCAAGAGTGCTGGAATTCCACTGATTGACCCCTATTTGGTGATATATTTACCTTTGAACCAATCAACGTGACTTCGATTTTGCAGACTTGAGTCAAAGGCCAACATTTAAAGAATTAATCCTCACATGAGGCTGAACACTCTCGTGTGAACCACAGTGAGACCATGATGGAAAGGATAGCTCCCTACAGAACAAGTTACTCTTAACCCCAAAGAGAATGGGTACTGAGCAGAGAAATACAGAATTCTACTACTTTATACTTTTTCATTTAATCCTTGAAACCACCCTCTGAGATAGGAATTATTTTCTCCATTTAGAGATAAAGAAACTGAAGGTCAAAGATGGTAAGTAACTTTCACAAAGCCATAATGCCAATAGGTGGTGAATTATAAGATTCAAATTTTGTCTGACTTTATAGCCCATGCCTTAAACACCATATGACACTGCTCCCATTACACTTTTTACATCAGTACCTGGTGAACAGAAGTGCAATCAAATGTTCCAAATCTCTCAGTCAGCCTCAACTTTTCTGCAAAGGTTCAGGTTAGATCGCCTTTACACTGTAGTTCTTGGTTCTTCTTATTTTATCCTGTTTTAGGGCTTTACAGATTCTGTTTAGAATTTTGGTGTCCTGCAGTAAAATCCAAGGCAATAGCATTGTAATCTCAAGCAGCTTTTCTTCTTACTGGTTTTGTTCTCAAAGAGAGCTATTTGACTGTGAATATCCTGAGCACATAGATTTTGCTTTGTTTGAGTCTGCATCTCTAGTGCCTAGTACAGTGCCTGGCATAGGGTAGGCATTCATCAATATGCTTGGGAAAAATAAAATAAAACATTTCTGATCCCATGAAGGTAAAGGTGATGTGTACTTAAACTTGTGCACGCCACAGAGATAGACCTGATACAAGTCTCAGATCTGCCTTTTGTTTCAATGTGTCCTTTGTCAAGTGGCTAAAACTCTTTTGGACCTCAATTTCTTTATCTA
>NW_007789317.1:0-671 GCF_000696425.1 Galeopterus variegatus
CCATTTCTATGGCCACTGCCTTTATTGAGAGTCTCACCATTTCTCGTCGTCACCATTGCTCGTCTTCCTGACCTCCGATCTCACCCTCAACCACCCCAGCCCCGGCCATTCCACACTCTCCTGCCAGGTGGTTTTTCTACACTCTGTGTGTCCCGTTGTCTCAGTCCCCACCCGAGACTGTGAAGACACACAAAGCATCTCCTGGGGTTTCCACTAAGGACACCAGTTAAACAGCCCCGTGTAGAGGCTGAACCCCTGCTAGGTACAGGGAGGTAGAAGTCCTGAGAAGCACACTTCACCGCTGCTCCCGCTGTCGATGAGGTTGTAGAAACAAGACATGCACAAACGAGAGGACACAAGCACATGACATGTAAGTATGCACAGAAGTGCACATTAAAAATGCCAACACATCTGGTAAGAGACCAGGGCTCAGCAGGTCACCACAGGCCCTTTCCACGTCTCTCCCACACACTCTGTCTTACTTCTACATATTCTAAATTACAGCCGCCCAAATGCCTTTTCAGTCTGCAGGTCTCCTTTCTTATCTTCTCGCTCTTTTTTTTGTCTTTTTTCCGCGTCCGGCAACGGATCGCAACCCTCAGTGTCGCCCCCGTACCGGACCGGGACCGGCAACGGGATCGCAACCCTTGGCGTTGCTCCCGCGCCTCGCT
>NW_007789317.1:1580-2172 GCF_000696425.1 Galeopterus variegatus
AGAGGGCCAGCGAACGTCTCCTTAGGGATGTTCGGGTTCAGCCATCCAAAGAGGACAGGAATTTCCCTGGCCACAGCTTCCCAATTCTCTATTCATTACAAGCAGGCAGGTCAATACACTGGAGTATAATTATCATCAGGGGACCTCAGCCCAACCCCCACCTCTGTCTCAGTGACTTCAAGGCCAGTGTCAGGCTTCCACCTAGAGCCCTGGACTCCCCATTTCTGAGTGACAACTTTCTCCTCCTCCCACCCCCTTCTGCAGTTACTGCTTATTTGAATGAAATTTAACTTTTCTTTCCTTCTTTTTTTTTGTTTTGGCAGCTGGCTGGTACTGGGATCTGAACACTTGACCATGATGTTGTAACAGTGCCCTCTAAGGAGCTGAGCTAACCAGCCAGCATAACTTTTAGCATGTGTAGGAAGTGGAAGATCCCATCCTGTGATCTTCTCAGGCCCGAGGCTCCCCAGGGGGGCCCAGCTCCCAGGAATTGAGTTTCCTGAAATGCATCCAACATTCACCTGCCTTAAGCCAAGTTGCACCTGCACAGTTGTAGGAGGAAGAGGCTGCGTACCCAGAAGTGGGCACTGGA
>NW_007789318.1:0-2172 GCF_000696425.1 Galeopterus variegatus
TGGACTTCCGATTCAGTAGATGGCGCTATTTGAGCCTTGGAAATCGTTCCAGCAGGCTGTTAGGCTGTTCCTTCTTTCTTTCTTTTTTTTTTTAATTTTTATTTTGTCAATATACAATGTATATGAGTATTATGGCCCATCACCGACACCTCCCGCCCTCCTCCCTTTCTCCCCTCCCCCCCCAGAATGTCCTTTCCATTTACTTGTTGTAACAACTTCAAAAAAGTATAGTTGTTATATCTTCTTTCCCGCACCCCCCGGTTTTTTTTGTGTGTGTTTGTGGGTGAATTAATTTGTTTGTTTTTTTTAAGCTCCCTCCGATGAGTGAGAATATGTGGTATTTCTTTTTCTCTGCCTGACTCGTTTCACTCAATATTATTCTCTCAAGGTCCATCCATGTTGTTGCAAATGGCAGTATTTCATTCGTTTTTATAGCTGAGTTCTTGAAACAGCTGACAAGAAATATAGCTGTTTTAAACATCATTTGTTTTCACTGGAGGAATCTGAATCAGAAAAGCTAAGGTAGCACAACACAGAAATTAGAGTACACAAAATATATGTGGTTTTATTGTAGAGTGTGATAGGTGTTCATTTTCCATTTTTCCAAATGACAGGAGGAACACGTGGCATGTTGTATGTATAACAGATAAACCAATGGATTTATAATCTTAGTTTATGGATATTGTTTTGCATGATACGTTAATAAAGATGTGTAACTGCATTTGGATGTATTTGAATTAGAGAATTTAAAATTATTTATCATGCCAAGTATGTTACAGAATAAAGGAACAAATGACTATTATGTTCTAGAAGCTTGATACAGGCTTTTATGTAGGAATCTTAATGCTATCCCAGCAAACATGCTAGTGTATATACATAAAGAAATCCGTGTTCAATTACATTGCCTACTGTCATTTAGAGAGGTTTTTTAAAACTGTAATTGAAAAGTACTTTAGAAGTTGTTTTTGTTATTAAGGGACTTTATTTGATTAAAGATAGTAAGGACACAAAACCTTGCAGAAAGTAAGATTTGAAGAATAGAGAGTTAGATATTGACTATTTTATCCTCATGTTCTCCAACAGGTATGTCTTTACAGTCTATAGCTTCCCCTGTGACAGAACTCTTGAATCAGCGGGAAGTAGCAACGTGAATGAGTCATATACAATGTTCATCACAGCTGGCTTCTAAAGAAAGCTCCAACTCTGCTGCACTCATCCTCCCCTGCTGCCACATCGAAGTGAATGAAATCATCTTGTCTGCATTTGAGGTTTAGTAATTTTTCTCAGCAGTGAATAATCAGGGAGTTGGGTTTATATTTGTACTTGTCCTATTCTTCTCTGTTGTTTGAGTTTGTCTGTAACCATCAGGTCTATAGACTTTGAGAAATTAATTTTTAAAAAATTAAAAAAAAATTATTCGCTAGGATGTGCTCTGTACTTATTTGTTATGGATCCACAAGAGGCCTCCTGAGACTCTACCCTATAGACTCTCAGAAGTTTGGGCTTCCAGTACTTTCTCACTAAATGAAATCTTTCTGGAAAGTATTTTGTAAAGAATACTCCCTCACTGAATTATTACATTAATATCCTTCTTACTTGCGGATAATTTTTTATTAACTATAATTTTCCTTTTTGCTGATTTGATTCTTCTTTTTTCTCATTTTCTACTATTTAGCTCCCTCAATGATATGGATTCAACTTCTTTCCTATTATTCTGCTTGATCCTCTTCAAAATATGTTTCATCACAAGTAAATATTACTGCTCATATATAATAAAACAGATAATTCCTAAGACATACAATTTTATCCTATGCCCCCAAAGGGGTTTGTATATTATAGGTATACTATTTATTTTTATCATGGATGATGTATATAATTATTTTCAGGTTGACAAAGATCCAGATGATTTGTTCTGATACAATCTTCATAGTGAAGCATTAAAGAACATTAGTAATAGCTATCATTATTATTCAAATATTTAACTTCTACCAGGGGCCGGGCAGTGTTCTATGCACTTTACTTTGTTGTAATAAAAGAGCAACCCTGAGAGGGATGTACTATTGGTATCCCCATTCTAAAAATCATGAAACCAAGGTACAGATAGGTTCATAAAGTTGACTAAAGTCACATAGTAAGTGGTGAAGCTGGGATTGCAATAGAGGCAGTGTGGCT
>NW_007789319.1:0-2172 GCF_000696425.1 Galeopterus variegatus
GTTCCATTGTCAGAACTTGAATGGGTTAAGAACTCAACCAACCAGTCCTTTCCTTGCATTGATTCTATATTTAGGTGGTTCCAAAAATATAGCTACCGTTGCTGAATGATGGGAGTTTTGTTCTCCTCCAAAGCAGGTATCAAATTATAAAATATCATTTTGAAGTTGTTTTCCTTCCCACAAAAATGCCGGAAGGAGTTTAATGAGAACTCACAAATTTCCTTAGCATGTTTCTCAAGTAGAAATAATACAATATAGCATCTCTGACTTCAGCTGGTGGGAGAACAGTATTAGTAGCTCCTTCCAATGACAGAGTGTCATGTTTCATATGCCAAAATACATTTGAAAATTCAGCGATCAGTGTAAAACTTGTTAAAGGGAAATAACTGCAAAAAAAAATTAAAAAGGAGAGAGAGAGAGAAAGTATTCCAAGGTCTCTTTATGAAGGGGATTGAGCCGAAAGTCCAAAGTTCCAGCTTTGCCACAAAACACAAATTGTGTGATTCAAGGCAAGTCAGCAAACTCTATGGAACTCAAGTTTCTCAGTGTGGAAGCAGGAATGATATCATTCATGCCTCTCTATTAACATTCTGGACAAAATTGTATTTCATTAAGGGATGTTTAAAGAATACGTACTTACATACATCATAGTTTGAATATTTCTATATATTTTTTTAAAATAATATCTATTTCCTGGCACTGTGACTCAGGATTGTGGCTCAATGGCCTGAAAGGAACTCAGCCCCCACCTAAAGGGCTCAAGCAATGGAGGGGATGGGGGTGCCCGACGCTTCAGGGATGGGTTGGGGAAGGGAGGTCACTTCATGGGTACAGTAAATCAAAAGGCACCTAGAACAAAATTTACCCTTTTGTTTTGAGCCTTGTGTCATCTGTTTCTTAAATGTTTTAAACCTTTTTTAAGCATTTTTATGCTAATATAGTATATGGTCATTGTTTAAAAAAAGCAAGACATTCAGAAAAGCAGAGAATGAAACAGAAAAATTCTCTTCTCAACTTACCTCTGTTCCCTAGCCCAGAATAGCCATTCTTAAGAAATTGTTGTATGTTTCCTTTTTCCAATGCAATACACACAACCACACACACACACACACCTACACACACGGAGAAAAAGACAGAAATGGGGTTACATTTAAAGGCAATTTATCACACCACGCAATATTTTGCAACTTACTATTTGTACTTAATAATATAATGTAAACATTCTTTGATATGAACTCTTCTCTTGGAGGCAATTTTAGGAAAACAAGCTGAGGGAAGACCAGCTGCAGAGAAGCAACGTGTGCACTGATCAAGTGTCAAATGGGATAATAGAGTTTAAAGAGAGCAAACTTACCTATAACATTTTATACTTTGAATTATCCATATAAGCCCCTAAATTTAGAAACTTTTGCTACTATCATCTCTTTCTAATATTTTTAAAATGAAATTCTGACAGATTCTTTATTCTTTCAGTGTATATTTTCATAATTCTTTATAGAATGGATAAACCAATGTTTGCTAAACCACTACTGAATTGATAGTCAACTGCTTGGTTTCTAATATTTTGTGTTGTCAAACAATGTTGCTGTGCAAATTCACTTCCTATAAACTTAAATGTGACTGTAGCAGAGTACCAGTTCCTAGGGTAGGATCAGAGGGTAAATATCCTTGGAAACTGCCAAATCATCCTCTGAAAAAATATTATATCTATTTATGTTGCACTGCTTTTCAAACCTGGACATTATATAATGCAATTCAAATATACCAGAGTATGTTTGAAAATATGGTAAGCAAAGTATTGGATCTCAGTGCTCTGTTATTTTAGATTTGTGTGGGTTTTGTAAATGTATTGTTTATTTTATTCTTAAATTGTTTGTGTTGCTATTAAAAATTAAATCATTTTAATGTTATTATGGTTATTAAAATTTTTTTAAATTCTATTGTTTTTACACATTTATAATATACATGGTCACACTGATGAAACCTGTTATTATTCTCAATAACATGTTTTTTCTTTTCTTTTTCTTTAATTGCCCATTGGCAAGGCCCTCCAATACAGAATGGAAGAATTGAGACAATACAGTCCATTATTAAATTAAAAGACAAATATGATTTCACAATATTAATAACTAGCAAAGACGTATCAAGATTTTAATATCATCCATTAAGCAA
>NW_007789320.1:0-2172 GCF_000696425.1 Galeopterus variegatus
TTTTTTTCCCCTTCCAGCTCAAAATGATAGCACTAAGCAAAACATTAAAATTATATTTACTTGAACAACACTGTAAACATTAAATTGATTTTGTTAAAATTCATTGCAAACCTGTGTGATGCATAAATCTATATTTAATGCTATTCAGTCTTCAGAAATTTGGAAAGTTTTCTCTGTCTAGAACTGTGATTTGAAGAACTGAAATAAACAAACAAACTAAGAGAGTAGCAACTTTATTATAAGATTCATACCAGCAGTATTGGGAAAATGGCAAAGTTTTCTCTGTCTAGAACTGTGATTTGAAGAACTGAAATAAACAAACTAAGAGAGTAGCAACTTTATTATAAGATTCATACCAGCAGTATTGGGAAAATGGATTAGGGCATAGATTTATAAATCCCTATAATTCCTTACAGTTTCTACACACTTTTTTAGGAAGTTGCTTATTTTTCCATTAACATATCTCCTCTTTCCTCAACATGATATCCAGGAAATCCTTCATTTACGTTTGCTATATAATTACCCTTCAAAGTAGCCCCTGAATCTTATATAAACAACCAATGGACATTTTGTTTCCTGGGCTTCCATGTATGATTGATAGGTGGGATGAAACCAGAGGCTAGCCCACTTGTTGGCTGAGTGAAGGCGGGCAAAAGGCATCTTCCTTGTGACTCGTTTTCCATCTCTTTAAATTAAACTGCCCTTATTACCAATTTGTGGTGAAGATCAAATATGATCAAATATGATGATATGAGCAAAACTTTTTGAAAACTACAAAGACCTACAGGAGGTTGTAAGGGTAATTATCCTTTGAAACTGTCCCCAGGATTCATGGGAAAACTGTTCCATGTCCCATCATGTAAAATCTCTGTTCTTACTGGGGATGTAGAAAGTTGAAGAATCAATTTATATTTTAACATGATGGTAATATTAAAATAATTAATTAAAATTAATATTAAAATATTAACCAGAACTTCTGCATTGATGTATCTACTATTTCCTGTTTTTATGCTTCCCTAAAAATTATTTGATTAGAATTTTACACTCATGGTAATTAGTGCTCAAGAGTATAAGCATGTGAATGCCCCATCATGAGATTCCCTCCTTAACACACTAGTATAATATTGTATTATTCCAGAGGGATGAGAAAAAACGTGTTTGTTACTGCCAAAACATGAGAGAATAACAAAACTAGATACCACAGGAAATCAACTGCATAAATTGTAAAAAATAGGCTATCCTTTTATTTTCTATCTTACAGTATAAAAATACGTCATATATCACTCCCCTTCCCCCCATCAAAATAGAAAGAAACCAACCAAAAGGAGAAGCCCTGAGTGTGATCTCCCAAACTGGCCTACATTATGTTAGATTATGCCACCTGCTCCCTCCCAACCATTTTTTAACCAGAAGCTTCTGAAGCAAAACAACTGTTTTCTGCTAATATAGTGGGTCCTTGGCATATGCTTTGTGTTTAGAAATAGTTTACTAAGGTCAAATAGGTTGATATGTTTTAGTTGCTGAATTTTTATTAGATTTAAAAATATATGTATAATAGCTCACTCTCATAGGTGTTTTTCCATAGGTATTATCCTATTTATTTTTATATAATGGGATTCCAAAACCATGGTCCAGAGAGGTCAAGTAATTTACTCAAGGTCATGTAACTGTTGGAGAATTGAGTTGTGAATTGCCCTCAACTCCCACATTCCAAACTTCATTCTTCCTCATCTCCCAGCAGTAGCAACCTTTCTGTCATCAATATTCCTGTAATTCTTCTTCCTAGACCATGTTGCTCCTCACTCGGAAGAATGCAGTTCTTTGGCAGAATCAGTAGATGTTATGCTCCCTTCTCTTTCAGAGAAGTTACAGGAGGAAACAATGTTAACACAAGGCACTCTGGCTGTCTAAACTCTCCCATTGAGGCCACTTTTACCAACTGAGTTTCTGAGTTCCCAGGTTAATTCTTTACACAAGGAACCTGTCTTTGGGAATGACGCTTTCCTTCATGAGGCTTCATGGGAAACAACCAGACATTTCAAATCTCAATATCCGACAGGGTCAGGTTTCCTAATAGAAAACAAAGGCCATTTGTGCGGGAGGAAGACTTAAGTCAGTTTGCTCTCTGACCAAAGGATGTGACACCACCAGACTATAAATCCCAGGTAGACC
>NW_007789321.1:0-2172 GCF_000696425.1 Galeopterus variegatus
GAGTGGAAGACTTGATACTAAATGTTTACTTAGATTTATGTAAAAATGTAAACCTCAAACATACTAAATCTGAACATTTTAATATTAATCTAACTACATGTTCCAGTCATAATATGTGTTTGATTTGTATCTACTGCTTATCAGAAGATATTTTTCTAAGTATCTAGTTGTAGGGACACCTGCTAGATATTTTCTGTGTTTTACTTTGTAATGCAAAATAGTAAGCATTATAGTTATCCGTGTGTTACATATGTATCTCAATCCTGCGTGAGAAAAGACTTGGAGAATGTTGTACTGAATCTTTTTGGCATGTGCATTTCTCTTTTGCTTTTATAGCATTGATGTTTTTCTCCTTCTATCCCTCCCACCAGAAAGTAGAAGGATGTAACAAGATGACATGTCCTGGCTGTAAGGAATATTTCTGCTGGATTTGCATGAATTCCCTCCCTAAAGAAAGACCTTATGATCATTTCAGAGATCGTGATTCCCCGTGTTTTAAACAGTATGTACCCACACAATTTGTTAGGCTTGGCAGTGATTTTTAGGACTTGATTTGCAGACTCAAATCCCTTTTTTACTTAAGGATTTAGGCTTACTTAGAGAATTCTCTTACATGTTTTCCCACATATATGATTTTCTATATTATTTCTTGAAAGTGAGTTTGGTAATGAGATATGCACTATCTGAAAATTTTTATCTTTTATATTCAACTTTTTATACTGAAAATTTTCAAACATACACACAAATTGAAAAGATAGGACTCAGAATCCTAGAACACCTTCCACCTAAATTAACAATTGGTAATACTTTGCTGTATTTGTTGTCTTTATTTTTTTTGCTGAATTACGTGAAGCTGAGTTGGAGTTATACTGCTTCAACTCTAAATACTTCCGTGTGTATCTTCTAAGATAAGAAAATGCTTTTATGTAACAACAATGCTTTAAAAAACTTTAAAATAATGGCATACTATTGTTTAATAGCATAATATATGTAAAACTTCTCAATTATCCCTAAAAATATCTTTTAAAGCTATTTTATTGACCTAGGGTTGAATCAAGTTCACTCGTTATATTTGGCCTCTTTTAGTCTCTCTTTTTTTTTTTTTTTTTTTAAAGATGACCGGTAAGGGGATCTCAACTCTTGGCTTGGTGTTGTCAGCACCACGCTCAGCCAGTGAGCAAACCGGCTCTCCCTATATGGGATCCGAACCCGTGGCCTTGGTGTTATCAGCACCGCACTCTACCGAGTGAGCCACAGGCTGGCCCTTCTTTTAGTCTCTTAATGGAGAAAAGTTTTGACCCACCTTTTGTCTGTGTATTAAAGGGACACTTGCTTATTGAAGAGTCCAGGCTAGTTGTCCTATATAACATCTTACCTTTCAGACTTTTGTTTCTTCACAGTGTCCTTTAGCTTCTTTCTCTGTCCTCTTTATTTACTGTAAACTGGAAGTTAGGTCTAGACTGAAATTTGATTAGATTTAGAGTAACATTTTTGATAGGACGCTTCATGATGGGCGATGTATACATTGTGCCATATCGGGAGGCCCATAATATCAGGCTGTCCTTCTGTTAATGTGATACTCAGTTCCATCATTTGCTTTATTGAAAAGGTATGTTTTCCATTTTGTTATTAAAATCTATGGGGTGGGCCGGCCCGTGGCTCACTCGGGAGAGTGCGGTGCTGATAACACCAAGGCCCCGGGTTCAGATCCCATATAGGGATGGCCGGTTCGCTCACTGGCTGAGCGTTGTGCTGACAACACCAAGTTAAGGGTTAAGATCCCCTTACCGGTCATCTTTTTAAAAAAATAAAATAAAATAAAATAAAATCTGTGGGGTGATTCCTTGGCACAATGTGAATGTCCAGTTTTCCAGCAGCTCTCCAATTAAAGCATCAGTTGATGATCTTGTTAATAGGTATCTGTGGAGCACCCCAATCATTTGTGTTATGAAACTAAGAGAGAAATTGAAGAAACAAGCCCTTCCCATGAATTGTTGGAAATCTGGTGTTGGAAATTGCATGAAGTTTAGGTAACATAAGGGAAGGAAGACAAACTGGTAACTGTAAAACATTCTACAAATGGAGAGTGCAAGGACTGTGGAGATAGACATTAGAGTGATGATTAGCACGTAATAGAGATATAGTGTAATAAAAGAAAAAGAAAAAAAAAAA
>NW_007789322.1:0-2172 GCF_000696425.1 Galeopterus variegatus
CTTTGATTGTCAGTATTCTCTCTCACATCTCTGTTTCTCTCTGTCTTTTGATGTGTGAATATGTGTCTGTTTTTCTCCACATATCAGCTGTGACACCTGTATCCTGTGAGTGTGGTACACTCAAAACATTTGACGTTCAGGTACAGGTTTAAAGCTTGGAAAGAAGAAAATTAATATTAACATTAAAGTTTTACATTATGGAACGAGTTTCCTTGACTGACGGTAAAGGAGTAAAGGTGTAGGAATAGAATGGAAATAATAAAAGACAGGGAGTCCAGAGTTGCAGTGCTGAACTTTGAGACTGCAATCATTGCAATGATGTTCACCCACATCTCAAATGTTAGAAGACAGAATGAGGAGAATAAGTACAATTTAAGAGTAATATAGGAGTGAATGTCATTGAATAGCCCCAAACGCCAATGAAAGGAAAGCCCTTCCCATGTAGAAGTAACTCCCATCATTTGTTACGTGGCCTTCTAGTCCTTTGCTATATTGAAATTATTGTTCAAGTAAGGTATGCTTAGCCTGAGATTAAGGAACTTACATTACGTTTGATGTGAATAGTCTTGAATAGCATTTTTACTTACTATTTCCTCAATCTTTTGTGTTCTTCCTGTAAATAAAGCTTATAAAAAAATAGCAATGTGGGGCCGGCCCGGTGGCACACTGCTATAGTGCACCGCTTGGGAGCGCAGCGGTGCTCCCACCGAGGGTTCAGATCCCACATACAGACCGGTTCCCGCTCACTGGCTGAGCGGGGTGCGGGCGCAACACCGAGGGTTGCAATTCCGTTGCCGGTCCTGGTCCGGTACGGGTGCAACACTGAGGGTTGTGATCCGTTGCCGGACACGAAAAAAGACAAAAAGGAAAAAAAAAAATAGCAATGTGGTTTAGAGTGTACTTTTCTCATTCATCTTATTTTTTTTTTTTTTTTTTTTTCTTTCATTTAATTTCTAGCGGACGTTATATAAAGGAACTTTCAAATAGATTTGACTAAAAATACAAACAGGCAACTCCTAGCTTAATATACATTACAAAAGCAGCATTTTTTTAATAATTATTTCATAAATATCAAAGTACTTCCTGGGAGTATAAACACAAATATGCCTAAGTTAAAATGAAACTCTGGTGGAAGGATACAGAAGTATCACAAGAAATTTCCCAGCCCAAAAATGAACTACAGGAACTACAGACTCAAACAGTGTTACAACATTGCTGTGGATTTATTGAACTAGGTCCCAGAAGAGATCAGTTGCATGGGTGGATTCACCACCTAGAACCTTCTCAGAGCAATGTCAAGCAGAATCATGGGCTCAGAGTTGCAGTAGAAAACCCCAACAGTGCCATGCGTAGTGGAGCCATGGGAGCAGGACTGCCATGGAGACCCCAGACCTGTAGAGCTACCAGAGTGGAACACCATCCTGAGAGAGATGAAGTGTGGTCTGAAACCAGGAAAGCCATAGGAATAGAGCTGCCCAAGGACATGGGAACCCAATCCCTAAACCAGTGTACCGAAGATGCCAAACATGAAGTCAAGGTACATGATTCACCAGCTTTGTAATTTAATACCCTCCCTGCTGGGTTTTGAATGGTTCGTGACCTAGTACACCTTTCATTTTGGAATGGGAATATGTACCCTGTGTTTGTCCCACCATTGATTCTTGAAAGTAAATTGTTTTGATTTCATAGATAGGTCTTTGAGATTTTGGACTTTTGAGATGAAACTAGTTAAGACTTTGGGGATGGAATGAATATATTTACCTGTGTGAAGGACATGAACTTTGGGGGCCAGAGGTGGAATGCCATGGATTGATGTAATTATGTCCCCAACGTTCAAATATTAGAAACTTAATTCCAACTGTAACTATCTAGGATGGGAAATTTATTATGATAATTAGAAGGTGGGGCCTTGAGGTGATTAGATTGTAGGACCATGCTGTAGTGGATGGCTTAATAATGGTGTTTGGGGTGTGGTTCTGTAGGCTTTAAAACAGGAGCACACGAGAGGTTAGTCTGTCTCCGCTCCACCATTTTCTGCCAGGTGAGACCCTGGTCACTCTCACCATCATGAAAGTCTTCACCAAATGTGTTCCCTGGACTTTGGACTTCCAACACTCTGAAACTGTAAGCAATACATTTCATTTTCTTTATAACTTACTAGTTTCAAGTATT
>NW_007789323.1:0-2172 GCF_000696425.1 Galeopterus variegatus
GTTTCTCAAGCTGGACATAATGTGAATCACACAAATAAAGATGGACCAACAATTTTTTTTTAATCAGTTACAAAAGACCCCAGTGGAAAACATAATCCCTAATTTATAAAATATCCCAACCATGAAGCACATTTTGTGCGGCATACGCAGGAATAAGCCTATAACTACTAGTATCAGGAATGAAAACTATATCATAAAACTCATATCTAGAGGCTCAAAGTGTATTTCTGATACAAACCCATACTATTTAAAAAAAAAAAAAACAGAAATATTTGAGAGAGATTTTCTCTCTCCCCACCTTGAATTTTCTTTACTTTGGAGCATAAGAAAGAATGACTTCTTTATGTAAAACCTCTTACCAAGTCACATCGAATACATTAAATATGATAAATATATTAAATACAATTTTCCAGCCTGATTTTTATTGTCCTTTAAATTGAAGCCCACTTTCATTTTGATGGAATAATACCCATCATTCCAGTAGTTTTGGAATGCTTCAAAACGTTAATTTGGTGTTATATTTTGCCCCATACTATTTTAGCTGCACACTCTTCTTATTTCTGAGTCAGTGCTGTCCTACCCTAGAGCTAATGAGCATGCTGACTGTAGATAAATATTAAAGCCAAGACTATATAGTTAATTCGATAGGCTGAACAATAATACCCTAAAGATGCCCGCTTCCTAATCCCTCGAACTCGTAAATATGTTCCATTAAAAGATAAATAGGAGCTTTGCAGATGTGATTAAGTTAAAGAATTTGAGATGGGGAGAGTTTCCTGGATTATCCAGGTGAGCCCGATGTATTCAAGGGTCCTTAAGAGGGAAGCAGAAGAACACTTAGAGAGAAGATGAGCGAGGATATAGAGGACTTAAACAATAGTATAAACCAACTTGACCTAACAGATATGTATAAAAACCTCCACTTAAGAACAGTAGAACACATATTCTTCTCATGCCCACATGCAATATTCTTCAAGATAGACCACATACTAAGCACAAAAACAAGTCTTCATAAATTTTAAAAAGATTGAAATTATACAAAGTATCTTTTCATACTACAATGGAATAAAACTAGAAATCAATAACAGGAGTGTATTAGGTGTATTTGTCCATTTCGTCTTGCTATAACAGAATACCTGAGAGTGGGTAATTTATTTTTAAAAAAATGAAATTTATTGCTTACAGTTTCTAAGGCTGGGAAGTTCAAAGTCCATCTGGTGGTGGTGACAGTGACTGGGGGGTCTCGCATTGCAAGACAGTGGTAGCGGAGAGAGCAGAGAGAGAACAGAGCAGAGAGAGACAGACTCCTCTTCTTTTAAAGCCCTCAGAACCAAACTCCTGACCACCATTTTTAATCCATTCACTGCTGCACAGTCCTACAATCCAATCACTTCTTCAAGGCTCCACCTTTTGATTATCATAATAGGATTTCCCACCCTCTTAACAGTCACAGTGGGGGCTAAGTTTCTAATACCTAAAACTTGGGGGACACAATTCAAGCTTCTGTGAGTTTTGGGGGGACATAATTCAATCCATTATATCAGGGTTCTCCCGAGAGACAGATCAATAGGATATGTATATAAATATGTAAAAGGTAATTTATTAGGGGAATTGGCTCACATGATTGTAAAGGCTAAGGAATCCCATGATAAGCCATCTGCAAACTGGATGCCAGCAGAGTGGCTCAGCCCAAGTCTGAAGGCCTCAGAACCAGGCAAGCTGATGATGCCCTTGGTGTGAGTCCTGGACCCCAAAAGCTGAAGAGTCTTGAGCTCTGATGTCCACAGATAGGAGAGAAGGGTATATCCCAGCTCCAGCAGATATAGAGAAGATTCACATTTTTTCTCAGTTTTTTGTTCTCTCTGAGCACCCAGTGGATTGGATTGTTCCCCCCACACACACTTTGAAGGCAGATCTTTCCCACCCAGTTCACTCAGGCCCACAGGCTAATCTCTTCTGGAAACAACCTCATGGACTCACCTAAAAAGATAGCTTTACCAGATTTCTTGGTATTCCTTAATCTAATCAAGTTGACATCTAGAATTAACTATCACAATAAGAAAAACTGGAAAATTTACAAATATGTGGAAATTAAACAACACACTTTTAAATAAATCACTCAGAAAAGAAATCACAAGGGAAATTAGAAAATACTTAGAGATGACTGAAAAT
>NW_007789324.1:0-2172 GCF_000696425.1 Galeopterus variegatus
CTCTTAACATGACGGTTTCCAGTTCCAGCCATGCTGCTGCAAATGATAGGACATCATTTCTTTTTCTAGCTGTGTAATATTCCATGGGGTATATATACCACCATTTTTTAAATCCATTCATTCATTGATGGACATTAGCTTGATTCTGTCTCTTGTCTATTGTGCATAGAGCTGTGATGAACGTGGCAGTGCAGGTGTTTTTTTGATTATTGATTTAATTTCCTTTGGGTATACTCAGTAGTGGGATAGCTGTATGGTAAGGTAGATCTGTTTTTAGTTCTCTGAGGATTCTCCATACTGTTTTCCACAATGGCTGTACCAATTTACATTCCTATCAACAATGTAGGAGAGTTCCTTTCCCTCTACATCCTCACCAGAATTTGTTACTTTCTATGTTGTTGATGATAGCCATTCTAACTAGAATGAGATGCTATCTCACTATTTTTTTAATGTGCATTTCACTGGTGATTAGTGATTTGAGTATTTTTTCATGTGCTTGTTGGCCTTTTGTATGTCTTCATTTGAGAAATGTCTGTTCAGATCCTTTGCACATTTCTTAATTGGATTATTTGTATTTTTTCTGTTGAGTTGTTTGAGTTCCTTATATATCCTGGATATTAGCCCCTTGCCTGATGTGTAGTTTACACACACTTCCTCCCATTCTGTATGTTGTCTCTTCACTTTGTTGATTGTGTTCCTTGCTGTGCAGGAGCTTTTTAGTTTTATGTAGTCTCATTTGTGTATTTTTGCTCAAAAAAGCACTGCTGATCACATTTTGTGTAGTATTTCTCTCATGATTTCTTCTAATAATTTCATAGTTGTGGTTCTTCAATTTAGGTCTTTGATCCATTTTGAGTTGATTTTTGTGTATGGTGAGAGATAGGAGTATAGTTTTAATCTCCTTTATGTGTATATTTAGTTTTTTCAGCCCCATTTGTTGAACAGGTCATTGTCCTTTCCACATTGTATATTTTTGGCACCCTTGTCAAAAAAATCAGTTGGCTACATATATGTGGGTTTATTTGGGGGTTATTTATTCTATTCCATTGGCCAATTTGTCTATTTTTATGCCAGTACCATGCTGTTTGGATTACTATCACTTTATACTATATTTTGAAGCCAGGAATTGTGGTGCCTCCTACTTTGTTCTTTTTGTTCAAGATTGCTTTAGCTGTACAAGGTCTTTTGTGGTTTCATACAAATTTTAAGATCATCTTTTTTATTTCTGTGAAAAATATAGTTGGTATTTTGAAAGGGATTGTGTTGAATGTATAGATTTCTTTGGGTAATATGGACATTTTAATGGTGTTAATTCTTCCAACCCATGAACATGAGCTATCTTTCCATTTATTTGTGTCCTCTTCAGTTTTTTTTCACCAATGTTTTATAGTTTTCATTGTAGAGCTTTTAACCTCTTTGATTAAATTTACTCCTTGAGATTAAACATTTTGGTAGTTATTGTGAATGGGATTATTATCTTGATTTCTTCTTTGGCTGTTTTGTTATTGGAGTGTAGAAATGCTATTGAATTTTTCGTTTTGATTTTGCATCCTGCCACTATATTGAATTTATTATTTCTAGTATTTTTTTGGGTGGAGTCTGTACGGTTGTCCATGTAAATGATCTTGCCATCAACAAATAGGGATAGTTTGACTTCTTCCTTTCTTTTTGTCTTTTTTTTTTTAATGACCGGTAATGGGATCGCAACCCTCGGTGTGGTGCCCGTACCGGGGACCGGCAACGGGATTGCAACCCTCAGTGTCGTGCCCGTACCATGCTCAGCCAGTGAGTGGGAACCAGTCTCCACATGGGATCTGAACCCTCGGCAGGAGCGCCGCTGTACTCCCAAGCAGCGCACTCTCCAGTGCGCCACCGGGCCGGCCCTGACTTCTTCCTTTCTGATTTGGATGCCCTTTATTCTTTTCTCTTATCTTATTGTGCGGGCTAGAACTTCCAGTACTTTGCTAAATAAGAGTGTGGAAAATGGCCATCCTTGCCTTGTACCAGATCTTAGAGAAAACACCTCCAAGTTTTGTCCATTCAGTATGATATTAGCTGTGGTTTTTTCATATATGGTCTTTATTGTGTTGAGATACATTCCTTCTATACCAACTTTGGTGGGTGCTTTTATCATGAATGGGTGTCAGATTTTGTCAAATGCTTTTTCTGTGT
>NW_007789325.1:0-2171 GCF_000696425.1 Galeopterus variegatus
GACAACATGATGAAATGAGGAAAAGTATACAGGACCTGAAAGAAGAAATGTGCAAGGAAATGAATGTCCTGAAAAAGAATGTAGCAGAGCTTACAGAGCTGAAGAATTCATTAAACGAAATAATAAACACAACAGAGAGTTTAACCAGCAGCCTTACAGAAGGAGAAGAGAGAACTTCTGACCTTGAAGATGGGCTATTTGAAATAACACAGGCAGACAAAAAAATAAAATAAAATAAAAAATAATTAAAAACATTGAAGAAAATCTAAGAGAGGTATCAGACAACCTTAACTGTTCAAATATCTGAGTCACGGGTATTCCAGAAGGGGAGGAAAAAGGAGAGTGCATTGAAAACATATACAACAAAATAGTGGCAGAAAACTTCCCAAGAATAGGAAAGACACAGATCTTCAGATTCAGAAAGCTCAAAGATCCTCAACTGCATTCAACCCAAAAAGGTCTTCTACAAGACATGTTATACTCAAATTGGCAAAACACAAAGACAAAGAGAATCTTAGAAACTGCAAGAAAGAAGCATCAAATCACATATAATGGAGACCCAATCAGACTAACATCAGACTTCATCACAAACCCAAAAGCAGAAAGTAATGGGATGATATATTCAAAATACTAAAACACAGAGATTGCAAGCCAAGAATACTCTACCCTGCAAGGCTACCTTCTGAAATGAAGGGCAAATAGTATATTTCACAGACAAACAAATACTGAAGGAGTTCCCTACCACACGACCACACTTACAAGAAATTCTCAAGGGAGTACTTCGTTTGGTACCTGAAAAATAACTACCACTGCCATAGAAACTCAAGAAAAATCAAAACCCACTAGTAAAATAAAAATGCCAGCAATGAAGAGGAAAAAAAAAAGTTTATCTACAGCCGAAGGAACCAACAAATACAGAAGACAAACAGTAAATCATAAAGAAAGGAACAAAAGTCTCTTAAGACATCCAAACAAAAATCAATAAAATGCTAGGACTAAATCAACACTTTCCAATAACAACTCTTAATGTAAAGGGATTAAATTGCCCAATCTAAAGACACAGACTGGCTGGATTAAAAAGGAGGACCCAACTATATGCTGCCTTCAAGAAACACACCTTACCTTTAAAGACTCACATAGCATAAGAGTGAAAGAATGGAAAAAAATTTACCATGCAAACAGAAATGAAAAATGAGATGGAGTGGCTATTCTTATATGGGACAAAATATACTTTAAGCTGAAAACCATAAAAAGAGATAATGAGGGCCACTACATAATGATAAAAGGATTCATCCTTCGAGAAAACATAACAATCATAAATATATACGCACCCAATGTTGGAGCAGCCAGATTTATAAAGCAAACTCTATTAGACCTAAAGAAGGAAATAAACTTAACTAATACCATCATAGCCAGGAACCTGAGCACACCACTATCAATATTGGACAGATCATCTAGTCAAAGAATCAGCAGAGAAACACAAGATCTAAACAACAGTTGACACCAATTGGACTTGGCAGATATCTTCAGAACATTCCATCCAACAACCTCAGAATATTCATTCTTCTCATCAGCACATGGAACATTCTCCAGGATAGATCACGTGGTAACTCACAAATCAAGTCTCAGAAAATTCAATAAAATTGGAATTATCCCATGTATTTTTTCAGACCACAATGGATTAAAATTAGAAATCAATAACAAACAAAATTCTGTTATCTATACAAACACATGGAAATTAAACAGCCTTCTACTAAATGACATATGGGTCCAAGATGAAATCAAACAGAAAATCAAAAAATGTATTCAAACTAATGAAAATAGTGATACATCATACCAAAACCTGTGGGATACTGCAAAAGCAGTAGTAAAGGGGAAATTTATCACATTAAACACTTACTTCAGAAGAATGGAAAGATGGCAAGTGAACAACCTAATACTTCACCTTAAAGAACTAGAAAAACAAGAACGATCCAAACCCAAAGTTAGCAGATGGAAAGAAATCATTAAGATCAGAGCAGAACTTAATGAAATTGAAAACCAAAAAACGATACAAAAGATCAATGAATCAAGAAGTTGGTTTTTTTAAAAGATAAATAAAATTGACAAGCCACTAGCATGGCTAACTAAAAAAAGAAGAGAGAAGACCCAAATAACAAAAATTAGAAATG
>NW_007789326.1:0-2171 GCF_000696425.1 Galeopterus variegatus
CGGGAGCGCTGCTGCACTCCCAGCACCGCACTCTCCCGAGTGCGCCACGGGCTCGGCCCATAAAGCCTATTTTTTAAAAAAGTCTACAAAACCCTGCCTCTGATTTATTCTTCTGGCTCTCTCTTCCCTGGTTCACTACGTTCCAGCCAGATTGGCTTCTCGCAGTGTCAATGACATGCCAAGTTTGTTCCTACCTCAGCATCTTTATACCTGCTATGTTCTTCTGCTAGAGTCTTGGCATGACTTGTTCCTTCTCATCATCCAGGTCTCTGTGCAAATGGCACTTCCCTGGAGAGAACTACTCTAACTATCCTATCTGAAATAGCCTTCTACTATCTCCTACCATGCTAATTTTTTAAGGAGCACTTGCCAATACCTAAAATTACACCATTAATTGGTTTACTTTTTACTGACCTCTAAAATATAAGCTTCATCAAGGAAGGAGTTAACTGTCTTATTCATGTCTCTGTCTGTTCCTAGTTGGTACACAGTAAATATTTGCTTAATGAATGTTTAAAAATAACTAGATATTGAAGACATAATTACACAGATTGTACACTAATAATTTTTTTGAAATAGAAGCTAATAAGAATACATAAATCCATCATTTATCTCATAAGAGAATGATACACTGTAATGTTAATTCTTTTAAATATTTTAAAACAGTAAGACTATTCACTAATAATTTGCTACAACACGTCTTAATACAGTCTCATTAATCTGTTCTGTAAATACTATAAAATTAAAATTTGAAAATATTATATAGTCAGTCACACCAGATTAACAAAAAAGAAGGATCCCAAACAGAATAGGAGAGACTAAAAACAAAGAGGGAGGTCAATCTCAATCACCTTGTAGGTCTGTCACCTTTATTTTCATATCATAAGAGCCTGTTAGTAAGTAGTGAGCTCCAGGGGAGAATCGAACAGAGCGAACATCACTGGAATGAGGGTGATAACTTTGTACCATTCTTCCTCCTCTTATATCATACAACATGCAACTAGAATCTTCTTGGCCTGTGGCTAGGAGACGGCCACTGGGATCTACAGCTACAGACGCCACTGCACTGCCTGTAGTGAGGGAAATGAAAGTTTCAACAGAGAAAAACCATAGATCTAAATTGTAACACAGCTCACTAGGTTCACTGAACCATACACTAACAATTTAATGGAACTTATCAATACTGTTCAATTATGGAAAAATCCAAATTAACAGTCAATCGATAAACACTTGTGTCCTTTTTAGGGGTAACACATGAAGCAAGATTCTGTAAGGAATACGAAAGTCCATTTTTGTCATCTGAGAGAACCCCCTGGAACAGCACTATTTATGGTGCAATAAACAAACCATGCTAGAGAAGCCACTTTTCCTAATCCAGTGTTTACACTGCTGGGTAAGTGTCCAGAAATACTGCTATACCCAGCTTACAGTCTAGTTGGGGAACAAAAAATTCAATAACAAAATATATTTTAGGACAACAGTATAGGAAATATCCTAAAGCAACACATGATTTATGAACAACAGGAATCGAATAGAAAATAAGCTCTGAGTCCAAAGGCTAGAGCCCATGTACCTGCCAGCCACCAAAATAAATAAACAAATAAACAAAGGCTGGAGCCCTAACTCTAGGTCATGCATTCTCCATGGTGGAAATGATACCCGCAAGGGGGACAAAATCCCCTGGTTCTTAGGGGCAAAAAAATCTTAAACATTAACACTGGTTTGTGGGCCCTCCAAAGTCAACCCTGTCCAATAAAATATTATTCTTTAGGATTTAATCTCTCTTGTTAGGAAAAATTTAATTTTTTTCCTTAAGGGGGGAAATTACAAAAATAAGATTGAAGAACACTGCTTTAGACCAAAGTGGTCTGTAAATACTTCACAGAAAAAAGATACATAAGTTAGATCTTGAAAAACAGTAAACAGTATACATAAAAGTATGTGTGTATATATACATATAAACACACACACGTAACTTAAAATAAATCTTTTCTTGAAATTTTGACAGAGTGCTATTAGGGTCAGGAATACTTTTAAGAGGGAAAGTATAAAAAAGCTTAAGGGCAAGTAACTCAGCTTGGCTGGAGCTACTTGATTTAAAAAAAATAAAAGGCGGGCCAGCCCGGTGGCGCACTGGAGAGTGCGCCGCTTGGGAGCGCAGCGGCGCTCCC
>NW_007789327.1:0-2171 GCF_000696425.1 Galeopterus variegatus
CCTTAATAGTTAAAGATATTGAATCTTTTTATGTGCTTATTTTTTTATCTGCATAGCGTCTGTGGTGAATTGTCTGTTGAAATGTTTTGCTTGATTTTTTATTGCAGTGTTTACTTTTCATTGTTAAGATTTTTTTTTAAATATAAAGTATAGGGTATTATTATTAGGACACCAGCTGGTACATTTATGACATTACAAGGAATGATGGAAACCCATTTTCAGTGACAGATCATTTGAATTTGAATTTTCTGAAATTGAGGTTGGCAGGGTCTGAGAATAACATCTGTATTACAAATATAGAGCACATTTACAGACACACCTTTTCCCTAAAACGTGTGCTTCCACAGCTTTAGCTGTACATAGTATTATTTTAGTCCATTTCCCTTTTATTAAAATAGTCTTTAAATTAGCCACAGTGCTTAAAATATTAGATCTTATAGAGAAACATGTTGTATTTAAATATGCTAATTTCTTAGAGGAAATGAATGATCTGAGACCACTCATTAAGAAATAAATTAATTCATCACCATGGCATTCATCATTAATCATCATCAAGTTTATCCATTTTCTTCTTTTTTTTTAGGAATTTATTTTTTAATTTAAATGTATTGATTGTACATATTTATGGGGTACAGAGTTACATTTTAATACATATATACAATGTGTAATGATCAAATCAAGGTACTTAGCAAATTCATCACTGCAAAAATTATCGTTTGTGATCAGAACATTTGAGCTCCTCTCTTCTAGCCATTTGAGAACATACAATAAATTATTGTTAATTATAGATGCTACTACACACTACACATTACTACGTACCACTAGAGCCTAGTTTTCCTATCCAGCAGTAATTTTGTGTGCATTGTAAGTATACAATAAGTATTTGTTGAATAATGAATGAACATGCACATTACACACACAGCACTCTACATATTCCAACCTCCCACTATTCCTACTCTGCCCTCCCCTTCCCAGCCCCCAGTAACCACAATTCTACTCTCTACTTCTAAAAGAACATGCAGTATTTATCTTTCTGATTCTGACTTGTTTCATTTAACATAATGTCTTCCAGGGTCATCCGTGTTGCTGCAAATGATAGAATTTCATTCTTTTAATGGCTGAGTAGTATTCCTTTATATATATATATATATATATATACACACACACACATACACCCACACACATACACACACACACCCACACACACCACATTTTCTTTATCCATTCATCTGTCAATCAATATCTAGGTTGATTCCATATCTTAGCTATTGTGAATAGTGCTACAACAAATGTGCAACAAACATGGGTGCAGATATCTCTCTTCAGTACGCTAACTTCATTTCCTTTGGACAAATGCCCAGTAGTGGGACTGCTGGATCATATGGTAGTTCTGTTTTTAGTCTTTTGAGGAACCTCTATATAGTTCTCCATTATGGCTGTACTAATTTACCTTCCCACCAACAGTGTATAAGCATTCCTCTTTTTCCACATTCTCACCAGAATGTTATTTTTTATCTTTTTGATAATTCCCATTCTAACTGGAGTGAGATAATATCTCATTGTTGTTTTAATTTGTATTTCCCTGATGATTAGTGATCTTTAGCATTTTTTCATATACCTGTTGGCCATTTGTATGTTTTCTTTTGAGAGATGTCTATTCAGCTCATTTTCACATTTTTTAACTGGATTATTTTTGTTGTTGTTATTTAAGTTCCCTGTATATTCTGGATAATCCCTTGTGGTATGAATAGTTTGCAAATATTTTCTCTCACTTTGCTGGCTGCCTCTTTGCTTTGTTGATTGTTTCTTTTGCTATGCAGAAGCATTCTAGTTTGATATAATCTCATTTGTCTACATTTGCTTTTGTTGTTTGTGTTTTAGATGTCTTCTTGATAAAAAAATTTGCCCAGACCAATGACTTGGAGTGTTTCCCCTATGTTTTGTTCTAGTAGTCTTATACTTTCGGGTCTTGCATTTAAGTCTTTAATCCATTTTGAGTTGATTTGGTATATGGTGACAGGGGTCTAGATTCTTTCTTCTGCATATGGATAACCAGTTATCTCAGCATCATATATTCAAGAGGCTGTCTTACCCCAATGTACGTTCTTGGCACATTCATCAAAGATCAGTTAGCTACAGGGCCGGCCCGGTGGCACACTCGGTAGAGTGCG